>NC_091127.1:120113333-120413333 GCF_040183065.1 Periplaneta americana
TGCCCATGTGAAAACGAAAGCATTAGACGTTTTGGTTTATCGATCACGCAGTCACATCCAAAGAATCTACAGATTATACTGAAGTCGACGATTTTCATTTTAATTTACTAACAGCTTATCATCAAGTACATATTGTAAAGTTAAATAGTACATACTACAACTGAAGCATTGTAGCTATTTTAGATATAAATGTAACGCATGCGCAGTAGGTACGAACCACTTCCTATCTAACAGTCGCTACCGGTCAAGATATACCGAGAGTATTATACCAGGTGGTCGATCTGTTCAGTTTTAAGAACGATTATAGAAAACCCATCAAACAGAAGAGGACAACGGGTTGTCTACATTACAGGGGCAATGCCTTCATAAAAGCAATGTGACGACAACTCACCGGCTAAATATACTGAAAGAGATTTGTACCTTGTAATTATTATCATTATAATAATAATAATATTATTAATATTAATATTTTTACCATTATTGCCATTCACTAACATCACTTTCAAGCCACTGCCGGTAAAGCCTACGAGCTGCAGCTTCATTTAGCCGTAGAGCAGGACAATATCGGTGACAATATGAAGACCTCCCTCAAAGAAGGTTGTATATCATATACTATTTCATACGATATACAACCTTCTTTGAGGGAGGCCTTCATATGTAATGAGATTTCATAAACGCATCAGAAACACGGCTGTTATTATAATTAGTAAGAAATCAGGAACGCAGTAAATGAAGCGGATTCAGAACCCTTTTACTACTTGTACTTGACGTTGCAATCGATTCAAACGTTTGCACTTGTTCTGGCATCCGTTCCCTAACCCTCTTTAGCGTTTTATGCACGAAGGGAAGTCCAGTTCAACAAATGACGGGCCACCAGGCAGCTGATATGCCACACAGCAATGCAGTGAGCAATGCTGTACATAAGAAAATGCCTGAAATTGAAGTGAAATAGTCAATAATTACACTGCAAGAAACTCCACTTAAAGTCGTAAAAAGTGGTAGATTCATAAGAATAACATGAAATGTCGCTGATGATTTTACATGACGAAATCTTCTCAAGTGTCTCACAGTGGATAGCCATTTTGTATTTTAATTTCAAGTAAGGATTTATTAATTATTGATAAAATTATTATGATTCATGTGCATCTGGAGTAAATTAACTAGACAACAGAGCATTCAGGCGGCGCTTCGATACGCAGATGATTCCTTATAATCAGGCTTCGAGACTTCGGACCCAATAGAGCAGTTCAGTGGGAAATCTGCATAATGGCGTACTGAGTATAGTGGTAAAGAGTACAGTGGGTAGGGGTACTGTAGAATGAATGCCAACAAATAGGCAAAGGAAAAAGCTCTGGATTTGAAGGTTCTGACGAATAATTTGGTTTTCATACGAACTATGTTTGAAACTATTACACGGTTAGAAAAGTCACAGCAAGAGATGCCGGAAGCCCTCAAATTAATTTAGAAAATGATGCAGAGAACTAATGAGACACCAAGTACACCGGTTACTGAACGTGTAAAACAGAAGTGGAAATCAATTTTATGTAAAAATAACGGTTATGGAACATTGTGAAACATAAACAGCAAATTAGTGGACATAGAGTCAAGCGAGAATAAAGGACTGTCTCTTAGAGACTGCAGTGATGTTAGGGTTTTTCGTTTTGCTCCTATCACGTTATGCGACGTAGAGCGCAGCTTTCTACAGTACAAACTTTGGCAGGTAACAGAAAAAGATTTACGTTTGAGACACTGAGAATGTATCTTGTAGTAGGTACATTGCAATTCGGTACTGTAATTGCACTTCCTAAAGACGACCAATAGGATAAATGAAGAAATTAAAATTGCTACATGCTTATTTCCACCATTATCACTGTGTATAATTAAACACAAATGCTTATAAAAGACAGGAGAATAAATGCTTTTCACATTCTTTTGACATTGGCATTGTGTAATGTACGTATATTTACTTTCAGAATGTATATATGTGTGTTTCCCCATATTACCGTACTCTACTCTAAATAGCAACGTTGTTACCTCAACACATCTCTATCTACCTGCAGAGAGTCAACAACCTGTAGTGCATGCACAGTAAACTTATTGCATCGGGTCCAAAGTCTCGAAGCCTGCTTATAATAATTATCTTTCAAGGAGCTGTAACTATTAAACTGTCACAGAAAGTAAACGACCCATTTTGTTGAATGTTTTACTTCACTCCAATGTAACTGGTGACAGCGAGATGATATTTGGCGGGTGAGACCTGAGGTTCGTCATTTTATTACTTGATATTCGTCTTATAGCGAACAGATAATCAACCTAAGCGGTAGTCGAAACCACGCATGAGCGCACGTCCGATTTTCAAATGTAGCTTGGCAAAAGATTCAATTAACATAATGGAATTTCCGGTTGACTTCATGACCTGCGTAACATTAATATGAATTGGCGATATCTGATTGCACGTCTGTCTGCACTTCTGTCCACTCAGTAGCCGCTGTAGAACTGATGCAGCCAGTGCCTTTGCTGCCACAACTTGAAATGTTTACAATTTTAATACAGGAATAAAAATATGTATTAAAGATCCAGTTGTTGGTAAGACCACAATTCACACACTGACTGCGTAATGACACATTGCTGGGTTGCAGCAACTTAATAGTTATTTATGCAGCGATCATAATGATGGCCACTGAGACGCGAGTGCCGGAGTCTGTTCAGACGTAAGCGAGTGCATCAACAGCCATTGTATGAGAGTTACATATAACTGTTTTCTACTACCTACAGTAAGGTAAAACAAAAATTCACTAATTCATTAAAATTTGAAATTAATGTTTATATACATAGGCTGCTTCTTTATATTAAAAATATGTTAGTATGAATATGCTTTGAGACAGAGGGAAACAAAAGAATGCAAGTGATTCTTATTTGCAGGATGAGCATTATGGGGGATTAATAATAATAATAATAATAATAATAATAATAATAATACTTAATAAGTATTATATTATTATTGTTTTTATTATTACCATTATTATTATTTTATGTATGACATTCATTTCGATACTGACGATCATTGCATAATAACTTCGTTTCAGTATTGTCGTAGAAAAATTAATACATTCTCCAGGATGTATGTGGCAATACAATTTTCAAAAAAATAACACTAACACATTAATTATTATCAAAGAGGTACAGTAATTTACATTCTATCTAAATAAGAATTACAACATTAATGAATAGAACCGTATGGAGTCGAGGGAAATTTTAGCTACAGAAATACAAGCAGCAGCTAAATGCAGTTAATTCTCGGTTAGCAAGATGCCGCATCACAACCAGCAACTTCTATAATATGCCAAAGTATTTAATGTTATCTGCAAAATGAAATTATAATTTAACAGCATTGAAACTTGATAATATTTCTATCTTCCTATATTTAAGGTTTTATCACCATTGTGGCTATAGATTTAGATTGTCTTCAATTTGTCTTTTATTAACCACTTCCCTAATTAACCCGGGTTAACTCGGGTTGCTAACTTGTGTCAAAATTTATTAACCCGAGTTAACTCGTTTGGGTCCCATTTTCGCTGCTAAGGATTATATTCCGAATATATACGTTTCCATCCTTCCATTAACCTTTTCCTCACTAGATGGCTACAGAAGTTAGTGATATTGCTATACCTTATTTTATTTCAAGGAGTGCAGTTCGGTGGCTCCTTTGAACACTCACTTACAGATTTATGACTTCCTACACAAACAACTCTGACAATTCCATCCTGTCCCCTCATCCCAACATTGCACAGTTGCCACAATCCTGATGACCCTCGAAAATTATGCAGTGAAACTGACGGGATTCTTGGAATTCGGAAAAGATGCGACAACTCTGTCTCCACGTGGATTTGACGGGAGACTGTCAATTCTTCTGAACGAAGGTTGTGATTGGTTACTGACAGGAGGAGACAAGATTTCCGTCACAGTAAGGAAGACATTTATTTATGACAACCAATTAGTAGGGGGCAGTAGAAGGTCTGTCGGCAAAGTCCTTTCTATGAAACTGCACTCCATGAAATAAAATAAGGTATACATCTGGTGGTGTGTTTTGTACTTCTTCCTTGCGAGTGGAATTCTATGCTCATATAGCATTCACACACAGTAGTGAGTAGATGCTAGTTAGTTTTGGCGGTTTCTGTTTGTGTTTAGTGTTTTTGTGCTGTTTTGTGTAAAGATGGATCAAGTTAGTGATTCCGAAACTTTGATCAGAAATATATTCCTGTAGAAGATTAGGAGATGAAACATCGGTATCAGAAGACAAAGTTACAGACCAACAAACAAATTCAGATCAGTTGATGTCGCGTCTTTTCGACAGTGGTTTGAATAGAAGACATCTGGGACCATTTCTTCTGCACTTCCGAGGTCCCCATTCCCTGAAATTTTAACTTTGTTTCTGATAAAGATAATTCTCAATTTTTTAAATTATTCTTTAATAATGACCTCATCAACATTATATTCGAGGAGACGATTCGGCATGCTAATAAGTGTTCACAGAATGCTGAAAATAATTCGTGGCGGCCTACTACAGACTCTGAAATACGTGTACTTTTGGGCATAGTGATACTGCAGAACATTATTCACAAACCTGAAGAACAGATGTATTGGTACAAATATTCAATGACTGCTACACCATTCTTCCCAAAACGCTCTCATATAGGAGATTTGTCGAATTGAAAAATTCCTGCACTTCGCCAACAATGATGACTACGGCCCAGAAACCCATCCAAATCTGAAATCTGAAATTTAATAAGTCTGGCCTATTTTTCGGAATCTTGAAGACAAATACACTACCGACAGAGATGTCACCATCGAAGAGAGCCTGCTGATTTATAAAGGGGCGACTAGGGTGGGTACAGTATATATCACTAAAACGAGCCAGGTTTGGGATAAAGACATAACATATACTGTATTACTCTGTGAATCTAAGAGCGGGTACGTTTAGTCCAGTATAATATACACTGGAAAAGGAACCGTTCTTGACAACGACTACAAGGATATTTCAATGTCTAGACAAGTAGTCATGACACTCATAAAGTCTTTACTTGGCCGGGACTATTGTCTTACAATTGGCAATTTTACACGTCACCCCAGTTATCCAACATGCATTTTACACACTACAGACACTTACGGGGCTGTGAGAATGAGTAGGAAAGAGATGTCACCAGGAATGAAGAGAACAAAGCTGAAGAAACTGCAGCCTTCCCTTCCAGAGGGACAAGAACATTACCCTCATGTTGAAGGATAAAAAGATGTGGTGCTTCTTAGCACAATACACAGCGCTGAGATGGTCGTCATCAAGGATGATTTGTAGCCGAAAATAGTAGGGGACTATAACAACTCAATGGGAGGAGTCGACAAGGTACACCAGCACTTGGCAGATTATCCTGTCCCGCGAAATAGTGCAGAGCGATATTATAAAAATATCTTTTTCATCTTCTCGAGTTGGCCCTGTGGAATTCCTACGTTTTGTATACGATATCTGAAGGCAGGAATACACCCTTGGACTATCGAATGGTGGTAATTCGTAAGATTTTCGAAAAATACACCCCGAATGTCCTATCACTCAAGGCAGGATGGCCAGGAAAATCGCCCAACCCACTTCGGCTTACAGGTAGACATTCTCCAGAAATTATTTCACGAACTCTGAAGAAGAACAACCAACCAGACAGTGTTTCATGTGTAGTATTGCGAGAAACTCAAAATACAATCAAATTCGACACAAGAGCAGATACTACTGTGCGGAATGCAATGTGCCACTGTGCGTAATACCCTGCTTTCGAGTCTATCACACGACAAGCAACATTTAACGCCTTGATAACAGCACTGGTATTGTACAGTTGTCAAAAAAAAAAAAAAAAAAAAAGTGGCCGCACTCGTGAACAGCGATTATTTTCAAAGTCCACTTCGGGTCGCGGCGATGTTACACGATGCATGGGCTTGTACAAGCAGTTCCGGAACTATGAAAGTGTTCCATATCTGCGCCTCGTAGACCAGCGGTAGAGTGCTTGTTTAATGATTCAAAGGTTGTGGGTTCGGGCCTTCTTCAAGTTTTCATTTTATTTTTTAATCGTTCTTTAGCGATGTAAAGGATATTCAAATTATCATTTATATCCAGTTATCGTTCTTTATGGATATCACGCAATTTATATTTTGTTATCGTTCTTTAGAGATATGAATAATATTCAAGTCATCATTTGTATTCTGTTATCGTTTTATAACGATATGAATAATAATAATAATTATTATTGTATCTCCGATGGGGGTTAGCCCTATTTTACATATGTATGTTAGGGCTATAATTTTGTACACAAAAATGATAAGCATAAAGAAAAATGGAAAAGAAAATTAAATTAGCTTACGCGATGTAAACAAAAACATAAACAATCCGTAAATTAGGCATTGCGATTGCAAAACAAATATCAGTTATCAAGTTGGAACATGCAAAAACATTAACAACAGACATACGTAACACTTCTATAACACAAATATGCAGCTTTCCGTACCATACATCATAAATTAATACACAATAGTCACACAAACACAATCAAACTATAATTACGACATTGCGACGACATCAAGCATCCCATAACTGACTCACATACATAACAAATCAAGCATCCGTTGTAATACATACACTTCAACATAGTAACCACACTTTTAAAAGTTACAAATTTGGCTCCAAGAAGAATAAATAGGACACTGTTACTAATTACTATTCTTCTATAATTTCTTAAATACATCTGTAATAAATCTGTGAAATTCCGATATGAATAATATTCACGTTTTTTATATTCTGTTATCGTTCTTTAGCGATATAAATAATATTTAAGTTATCATTTATATTCTGTTTTCCTTCATTAGCATTATAAAATAATATTCAAATTATTTACATTGTTATTGTTCTTTCGCAATATAAATAATCTGTATTTTATGTAAGTAATTATTATAAAACAAATAACCATCTTTCTTTGTAAAATAGGTTATTTTATTTAGATAATTAAATACATATTATATAATATCTTATATTAATTAAACAAACTGATATTTATCATTTATATTCTGTTATCGTTCTTTAGTGATGCTGTATAAATAATATTCAAGTTATTTGTATTGTAATCTTTCTTTAGCGATATAAATAACATAAATTTAATATTAGGTTTGGAAAAATCCAGTTGCATAATACTGGTATTAGTTTTTTCTTTTTGTATTATTACATCATACTATCTTGAACCACAATAAAATGAAAAGGAGTAACGAGGAATTGAACCTGAGACGTTGACATCTAAATTCCGATGTTCGTCCGCTGAGCTACGAGGGCAAAAGTGTGGAAACATTTTCGGAAAAATTCGCCCAATCACACTCTAAGATTTTCTGATGATTCGAAGAAGCTAGTCCAGGATACGGGGGGCAAAGGCTAATTGACATTTCCCGGTCTCTGACCGGGTCAAACATCCTGATAAAATTAATATTTTACCCTTGCCGTGACTTTCGGTGATGTCCGGAGGGCCCAATTAGTCAAATCCACTCTCCTCATCTCCACGCTTGGGCCCCTGGAATTTAATAAGATGCGAAAGAGATAGTGGTGTGCGGAAAGCAACTGGATGTTACTGCATTTAGACATATCCTTCCCAAGAAAAACTGCAAACATGAACAAAGGAAGCTTTTAATAGAAGAAGAAGGATCTTCTGCGGACCTCTGGAAAAAGAACTAAGGAAGATACTAGTGAAGTGCTTTGTGTGGAGTGTGGCATTGTATGGGGAAGGAACATGGACATTACGACGAAATGAAGAGAAACGAATTGAAGCATTTGAAATGTGGATGTGGAGAAGAACTGTGCGTGTGAAGTGGACATTCAGAATAAGAAATAAAATTGTGTTTGAAAAAGTGAGTGAAGAAAGAATGATGCTGAAACTGATTAGAAAGAGAAAAAGGAATTGGTTGGGTCTCTGGTTGAAAAGAATAATAGACGACATTAGGATATGTGGATCATATGCGGAGACTAAGAGGAAGGCAGAAAATAGGAAAGATTGGAGATTGCTGAGTTTGCAATGAAAGACCTGCCCATGGACAGAACACTTATGTATGTATGTTCAGAATGCCTGGAATATCGTGTCTAAGAACAGTCGCTATTTGCAAAGACTAGTCAATTCCATGCCCACTCGACTGCAAGATGATCGAGATAAGAGGAAGATAGACTAAATATTGAATTGTGGCTTTTTGTTTTGTTCTTTGAACGCTTAATTGTTTGAATGTTTTAAGGCCGACGCCAGTAAATTTGTTTTGTTTATGCCACGAAAGATATTTTATTGAGAATAAAATATTTTTTTCTTTCCATTTGCAGCCACAATATCATAATGATAAAGTCATGGCATAATATATTAATGAACCTGATGTTAATTACTAAAGTAATCGTAAAAGAGAAAGGAGCCATTATGTATAGTTTGTCTCTCTCAAAAACAGAACAAAAAAGAACATAAAAAGCACGAGGTTGTAGTCGAACGCAGGAGCTCATGAATAAGAGGCCTGAACGCTACCATTACGCTATTGAATAACACACAGAATACTTCAATTATAACTGTAGATATCAGGCAACGTGGTCCAACAACATGTAACATCGCCTGTCTCCGAATTGTAGCGAAGATACCCGAAGGGAACTTTGTTTCAGGAGAGCGGCCACTTTTTCTTTTGACAGCTGTACCTCATAAATTAATCCATAAAAAACATAAGTTGGTTAATAGTTGAGGAGAAAATCAAAGTGGGACAACTACCAGAGCTGGAATCAAGGTGCACAAGATAACTCGGGATAATAATTCAGGTATGAATGTATGTCTGTTTCATAGTGATTTTTTAAGTATGTAAGAAAATTAGTGATGTACAGTGATTCTGCAATATTAAATGACCTCTATACGAAAAAAAAAATGACACTTTTTTTCACAAAACTGGTAAAATATATAGTAAGGGAAGAGGTTAAATTGGTCTTTTCAAAATCATTTCACACACTTATATGCACTCAAAGGATACGAATAGGAAACCATGTTGTGTTTCTTAGCAGCAGACAAGAATATATTCATCTGTTCTAATGTTGTTATGTCAATGTTTAGTTTTGAATGGCAATTTACACGAGAAGAAATCTTTCGACGTACGTATAAGTAGAAAGATTGACTTTCAATGTCTTAAACTTAATAAGAAAATTCAGAACCTCAGATCAACTCAAACAAAGGAATCTCTGAAAAAGGATAATGATTTCAAAACTAAACATATATTCTATGACAGAATTGTATATTTATCAAACACTGTGTTTAATCAGGAAGAAACAGAACTGTTAAAGAAAAGACAAAATACAATTTCGAAGGAAAAAAACAAAAGTAAATCAATTCAACAAATTATTATAGATTCAAAATTGCATTACAAAAACTTGAAGAACCTGAAAAAAAGCATAGTTAGACATGAAATAGACAAGAAAATAAATAGATTACAAATGAATAACAATTGACAAGAAACAATTTCCTCAAAATATGAAATTAATAAAGAATCTTAATACCGATAACAAAATTTCAGATAATAACTTGATCATAACAAAAGCTGATAAAGGAAATGCTACTGTAACATTGGATAAAACTGATTATATTAGTAAAACACAAAATTTTCTTTCTGAGAATCAATTTAAAAAATTAAAAAGAGACCACATAAATCACTATCAAAAAGCAATAAAGGATGCGTTTAACCCTCATGCTACCAAGGTGTTTTACTACCACGGAGGGAGGTAATACAATTACACCAATCAAAATCGTATACCAATCTTCGTTAAGCATTTGGAATAATTGATTATAAATGTATATATTATTGACTACGGACCTCAGAAAATGTCAAATAGGTTTGCTCTTTTTTTTTTAAAATACAGGCTGATTCAAAGGGCCTGTTGAATTTTCTTGAAAATGTACTATACCAAGATCAATGAACTTGAAAATACGGTACTGTATGTTATTGGTGCAAATATGAGAAAACTTATATAAAGTTGAACTTGCATCTCTTTGATTTCAAGGCAAACTCTTCAATACTACATAGTTTTGACAAGCTGGACAACAAATTTACAAGCAATAAAAGTCATAAAATAAATTGAAAATCATTTCAGATATTTGTTGATATTTAAATATTCCAATAGTCTACCATTTACACAAACGAGAACGTCTCCAAGACTTTCGTTTATAATAAAGTAAAATGCTTGAAAATCGTTAAACACTTCTACAAATGAATAAATAAAATTATCAATCTAAGAATATAAATTTATTTATTTTTTGTTATTGAAATTCAAATATTCGAACAACACCTATGCAATGAACATCTTGGAAAATTGTTCTACTAATTATTATTTCTAACAAAATCACTTTTATGATAACCATAACACACAGAAATAAAAATTTAAAAAATTGAAACCAGAGGTAAAGATACTCATGAAAATTAGAATAAAATATGAATAATGATGTGAATAACATAAAATACAATAATTTGGAACTCAAGATATAGTAAATTAGGCTTCGAATTGAATTTCATATCCTGGAATTTTCATGACACGGACTACCAAGGGGGATCACCCCACTTGAATGATGCCGATCACTTCTTAACGCAGATTAATTATTTCTGTTATTCTTATTTTAAAATGTTAGTAAGCATATAACGGGCAAATACCTGAAATTTGAAAAATAAATGTGGAGAAAAATTAAAATAATATTGAAAAGTCATCAGTGGGACAATCTTATTACCCCCCTTGGTTAAAGCAATTGAATTTACTATCACTAGTAAAGAAAAACGTAAATTAAATCAAATGAATCCTTCAGCTCCTAAATTGAAAGCCTTACCTAAAATACATAAACGAAATATTCCAATTAGACTCATTATAAACTTTCGCACAGCTCCCACATAGGCTACCATATTGCAAAATTTTTACAAACTTATTTAGAGAAAAGTTTTAAATTTCACAATATAAAAAACACAAATGTAACATAGGTAACAAGAATTATCCATAAACGAAAACTGCAAAATTGCATCTTTCGATATTACTAATATGTACACCAACATACGACACAATACAAATAATAAAATCCAATCTAAGGGCACACAATATAAACAGAACGGAAATTGAAGAAATAATAAAAGTACTACGGATCTGTACCAGTCAAAACTATTTCTATTTCAATAATAAATACTACAAAGAAAACAAAGATCTTCCAATGGGTTCACCACTATCTGGCATCTTAACTGAGATTTTTGTAAACAATTTAAAAAAAGAAATTCATAGAGTTTAATCAACTAAAATAGTCAAGTGGGTTCGTTACGTTGATGATACTTTATTAACATATCAGAATACTACCTCACAACAATTATTTATTAGAGAATATAAACACCCTACATTCTGGTATTCAATTCACGAAAGAAGATGAAACAGATAATAAAATTAATTTTTGAACAAAACAATAGAAAGAAAAGATTATAATTCCCAGTATACATAGTATTTACAGAAAACCTACTCGAACTACATAATTATCTCATGCCGTTCTTCCAATACAATATAAAAAGCAGGATTAAACAGCCTTGTTAACAGACTTATTAATGCATTAATGTCAAAATTAGATTATCACTATGAATTACAGTTAATATATACTAAGCAGCAGAAAATTTATACCAAACTGAAATTGCTGACAATATCATAAAACGTGTTCGAAAAAGCCAAAACCAGAAAACATATACTAAATTAGTTCAAGATGAAAAGAAAAAAAAAGTTCATTACTTTCACGTACAATAATGAAAAGGGTATCTGTCGGATACAGGGGGGAGAGCCATTAATCCTTCCCATTGAAGGCTTTAAGGAACCAACCTCGACATATGCCCAATGTCCCATCCCTGCTTTCCCGTGGTGCAGTTGTTAGTAAGCATAATTTTACAAGCTGAACTAAAGGGAGGGGCTACTCATCAATTAGCACTGGTCAGCTTGATGAGTTAATGACTGAATTTGGTATAATTTTCCTCTTTCCAATACCTAATTCCCTCTTTACCCTTTCCTATCCAGTCCTCTGACTGAACTCTTACTTTCTTCGATCCCGACGGAATTAGAGCATTCGAGGCCTAGGGGTTCATTTCCCTTTCCTTCCTCCTCTTTCTACTTTTCTGTTCATAGTGCTGACCTGCTATGGCACTAAAATCGTCCTCCAGTGGCTTAAGGAGGGAAAGCTGGTGATCAACAAGATCTCCCAGCTAGGTCCAATGGACCCGTCGACCAACAGCAGGTGTGGTCCTCCAGACATTCTGGGGGTTGTGTGTGAATGAAGTAGCCACCAAAACGTTAAAATATGGTGTTCACTTAAATCGGCTACAACTTGCCATTTAACTGCCCATTGTGCAACTCAAACCAAGAAATGGATTCGGAACACCTCAAAATCTGTGCTTCATTGGCTGGTCATGATAATATTTTTGAAAAATATTGGAGTGCAAGAGGTCAAATGACTTTATTGTCAAACGCCTGGCATTAGAAAACAACAATAACATATATATATATATATATATATATACATATGTACGTAATTTTATTACAATCTTCAAAAAACATAACTTCAACATAGCACTAATAATAACATTGGGAAATTTTTGTTCAATAGATTTGATAATAATTAGGCTATACAGATAAATTCAACCTTTCAGGAATAAATTAACTTGTCAACTTCCGGAACGTTGTTCTACCTGATATAGGACAGACAAGTAGATATTTTAATATTAGATACAGAAATACTCACCATGATAATTCACATTCTGCTTTCAGGGATCATATAATTTTGCCAACATTATTTCACTGACATAAATTCTATACGGAAATTGCCACCGCGCGGCGTAGCTCTGACAATCAAGGGCTTGCCTACTGATCCGGAGTTGCGCTCGGCCACGGGTTCAATTTCCGCTTGGGCTGATTACCTGGTTGCGTTTTTCCGAGGCAAATGTCAGGTAATCTATGGCGAATCCTCGATCTCATCTCGCCAAATATCATCTCACTATCACCAATCTCATCGACGTTAAATAACCTAGTAGTTGATACAGCGTCGTTAAGTAACCAAGTGAAAAAAAATTCTATATGAAACTTCTGCATAGAAATTATAGGAGTAAAACTTTCAACCTTTTAGAATCTTTAGAAACACATAAAGATAAAACTATTAATCCTCATAACTTGAATGACAAAGCTATCCAAGAAAAAACATTTTATTTGATCAATATAATATATCAATATGAATTATTCATAAAAATAGTTATTGAATCACAGACGTAAACAATAAGCAAACATCACGCCACGTCGAGTTCACGTCAGGTCACACACGATGCAGTATGTTCATTTTAAAGTGTATACTTGTCCATTCTAAATTCAAGCTATTTCTTGTTAACTATCTATCAAAACTTTTTATATTATTTTAAATTTTAAATAAGATGCATTACATTTCATTATATTTGTTTTTAAAGCACTCTATTCATTTTTACGATTTAATGTAATTATTTTATTTATTTTAGTAGGTTATTTTACGATGCTTTATCAACTTCTTAGGTTATTTAGCGTCTAAATGAGGTAAAGATGATAATACCGATGAAATGAGTCCGGAGTCCAGCACCGAAAGTTACCCAGCATTTGCTCAAATTGGGTTAAGGGAAAACCACGGAAAATGCTCAACCAGGTAACTTGCCCCGACCGGGAATCAGACCCAGGCCACCTGGTTTCGCGGCCAGACGCGCTAACCGTCACTCCACAGGTGTGGACTTTAATGTAATCAGCTTTAATCATAATTAACAATTTATTATCATGCTCTCCTTCGACTGAGTGGCAGCGTCTACGCTGCTCTCGCCAGTCTGTGTGGGAGCGTCTACCATCATCGTCGTTGCCAGGTCACCTGCAGTTGTTTCATGTCGAGGTCAAAGACAGTGTAGTTCTGAATTGAAATCTTCATGATACACTGATTGCTAACTATGCAGAGTATATATAAATAGGTATTGTCCGGCCGAATGGTTATGTCGCATCCCGGTTTGCCACACTCGTTTCCCCCGTCCTCTCTGTAAGGGCTAGTGGCTGAGTTGTTAGGCTCTTTTCTGCAATTATTTTCTGTACGAAATTGGAAGTTTACGTAGTTTAAAATAATTTAAAGAAAAAGGCCCCCTTAGCCTAAGTAATTGTCATGTGATTTCCCCTGTTTTGACGACCATGTGACATAACCACTCGGACGGGCAGTAGCATGACAAAATGCACGTCACCAGACTGTTAACAATAAGTGAATTATAAAAGAAAAGTCTGACAGGAATTCAAAAGACGAAGCACGTATTAAAGGTTAATTCTAATATAGGTATAATCTCAAAGAAAAATAAATTCAGGGATCTGAAATAAAGGAAGCTTATACTGTACTTTCATTAAAAAATGAAATTAATTTACCCATATTCGTTTATTTACAGATGGCTCCTAAATGTTGTATGCCTGTGTGTACCAGCAATTACCTGAGTGCTATAAATGGGAGTGTTATGTTACAGTTCTCAAATGTCCAACTGAAAAGGATAAGTTACGTGGCTAGAAGCTACTCATATACCACGAAATGCCTTCACGTCAACAAAGCATTCACTTAAACACTTCGGAGTAAACGAATTAGAGACGGATTTTCATTTAGTTGTATCCCCTATTAGAATAACATCACCATGGCATAAAAGAAGTAATGGACTTTAGAGTTTGTTTCAAACTACGAAACCAAACTTCACTGTTATTCACTTATTCAGTAGGTAATTACTATTAGGGCCTACTACTGAACTGTTTGCTTAGAAAAGATTTAACAGGCCTATATGTAGAGAAGAAAGTAAAATGCATTCAAAATGATCTAAAAGTTGTTCAAGATATTAAAAATGACCGAAAAAGCCGAAAAGAAATGTAAAACTGACCTATTAGTTCAGAAACGTAAAAAAATCCAAAAATGCAATAAAAGAAATTAATTTTTTACATTGATATCAACATAGAAAGGACGTCTATATTAATAGGCATCGTCATAATGTGAGAAATACGAAGATGACTTTTCATCAACATCCGCCCCCTAGTTAAGCCGAACTCATTGAAATAGACCTATATAAACGCTAAAAGAAACGGAAAAGCTCCAGGTGAAGATGGTTTAAATACAGAGCTTTTTAAATGCGCTGGAGAAGAATTTACTTATAGATTTTTATGCTTCTTAAACAATATTTGGGCAGGATCAAAACCCCCAGAAAGTAAGTTGGCAAAAGGTTATTATAATACCCATCTATAAGAAAGGAAACAAAAAGCAATGTGAAAATTATAGAGGTTCTCAAATCAGGTTATAAAATCTGTACAACCATAATCAAAAATAAATTATCACATCTTTATGAAGACAAAAGAACAAAATGGATTCCGAACACGAGGATCATGTTGTGATAACCATTTTACTATGAAGAGTTGTTGTTTTCTAATGCCAGACATTTGACAATAAAGTCATTTGACCTCTTGCACTCCAATATTTCTCAAAGATATTATCATGGTCAGCCACTGAAGCACAGATTTTGAGGTGTTCCGAATCCATTTCTTCGTTTGAGTTGCACAATGGGCAGTTAGGGGACTGATATATTCCAATTCTATGCAGGTGTTTGGCCAAACAATCATGGCCTGTTGCCAATCTAAAAGCAGGTACAGACGATTTTCGTGGTAAATCGGGAATTAACTGTCGATTATGATGCAGAGAGTTCAATTTTTTCCCTTGATTGTGTTATCAAATTTTGTTTGTTGAAGTATAAGTATGTAGATTTAATAAATCTTTTCACAGAGTAATACGTAGATTTAGTAACAGGTCTGTAAGTAGCAGTGCTGCCCTTCTTTGCTAAAGCATCCGCATTCTCGTTTCCCAGGATTCCACAATGGGATGGTATCCATTGGAATACAATTCTTTTATTGAGTGATATTAATTGAGGACTTCACCCAAATAACGGCGTATACCCTTATACGCCCGTCTTCCGACGACCAAGGGATTAGATAGTTGAATGCGTATAGTACACTGTAGTAAATTTTCGTAAGTCTAGCTTCAATACGTAACACAGGAAACAATTTTACATGTTTACGTTGAACAAGTGGATGCACCTACTACAGCGGCAGTCACGTGCTGTTGCAAGCCATTCTGTAGTAGGCTAGTATTCGATGTTTAGGCTTACTTCAGGTCGTCAGTTGCAGCAGTGTATCATGACCGAAAATATGGGGGGGAAAAGCTTGTGACAAAACTAAATGGAAAACCGAAGAAAGAAAAATAAATAAAAACAGTGGCAAGTTATACACAACTTGTACAGGCAAGGAAATGGAAAAGAAGTCATATACACCGGTAAGAAGACGATGTATGAAAATGTGTACACATGAAATTTCAAAGGACGATCAACTCTCTATTTCTAAACGCTTTTGGGACATGGGTTCGAAATTAGAACAATATCATTTTATTACTTCTTGCCTTGAAAGAGTGAATCTAAAAACTAAGAAGCTTCAGTCTTTCAAGAATAGGGTTAATGTGTGGAAATATAGTGTTTTCTGTAATGAGGGTAAAAAATTTGATGTGTGTCGACACTTTCTATTGAGTCTATTGCAAATTTCAGAGAAACGATTAACAACAGTCCAGAATAAACTGGTTTCAGATGACATCCTCGATGATAAAACGGGTACACACTTAAATCGTCCTCATACAATCATGATGCAAAAGTATAAACAAGTGCAATACAGTACATGAGGGGTATTTTCAGTTTGAACCTCATAATCTGCATCATTTGTTTCCTTCAACATTTGGAAGGCGGGAATGGAAGTGTGGCAACTGAAACTTTTGAGTCCAACACAAATGAACCCAGTGCCTTTGAAATCCTTCAAGGCGGAGAGACCTCTTACAGTTTTTAGATGAAGATGGCCAAAGTTTTCTGGACTAAATGCTGAATAAAGTCGGGACATCATCACACAATGGTGAAGAAGACTGTAGCAACAATAGATGATGCATAAAGAAGAAAAAAACGTAAGAACAAGAAAACCATAAACTAAAAATGTAATATTATTTTGTGGGCCTACTTGTGTAATTATTCAATATTTTTATTTAATATGTTATGGTAAATGTATATTTTATTTCGTTGAATTTATTTTATTTTACTTTTTTTAATAAAACTATTTATTATTAAAGTACGAGATGTTCCCATATATAATTAATTTTCATGCAAAGTTAGTCACCTAGAACATCAGAATAATTAAAAACAGTACTAAAACATATTGTCGCCGGAAAAAGGGAGTATACAAAGTTCCATATTATATTTATTTACTAATAGCAGAACATACTTTTTGCTGTTATGTTTCAATAATTTTGTTTTAAATATCCTCGAAACTATTTAACAGTAATGAAAAACTTTTTCGACGCAACTATGATGAACCTGACAGCTTACAAACATTGAAATTAATTTATATCAGAACTACATTTTGCTGTATACGCCCTTATTCGGGTGATGTCCTCAATTGAGAGAGCATTTTAGTTATTTCTGCTGTTTGAGATGAAGGTATGTGTTTAGAGACTATTGATAGAATAGCTGCTTTGGAGTCTGACAATATAACTGCATTCTTAAATTTATTGATGTGAAATAGAAGATTCCTGAGACTTTCACTTATTGCAACGATTTCTCCATCAAAACTTGTTGTTCCATATCCAAGAGATCTATAAAGTGAGAAGAGACAGCATGTAACACCTGCACCGGCAGTGCACTTCATGTAGCAATAAATGCTCTACTGAAATTCCTGTCTGTGAGTTGTTAAACATAATGGTTGATGTCGTATATCTCAAGAACGGTGGGTAATAGAGACAAATGGTTTGCATATTCGGAATCAGCATGTTCCAGTTGTCTTAGAACGCTTGTTGGATACCAAGATATCCACCGAAAGTGTTTTTTTTTTTTTTTTTGTTATTCAGTGTTATCAGGCAGCACATCTCACTTGACGATATGTGTCAGAGGAAGAACAATTATTGTTTGTATGCATCTGAAGTCTGACTAGTGTAATATGTAGCTAGTCGGCGTTGTATTCTCTGGAGGGGGAAAGAAACTGGCCACCCTAACCCATAATCTCCTGACCTAGTTACCTCATAAGTGGTGCCTTCTTGGTATCACTTGTGAGGTTCAGACTTGTCTTCGGACAGTAGGCTAAAGAACAACAATAATGCTGAGTGAAAATCGTCGTTATCACACTGATTGCTAGCTAATGAACAAGATAAAGAGTGCCTATTAGGTAAGAATGATAACGTGTACATCAAACTATCAACAATAAGTAAATCATTTTTAGGGAGCCGTGATTATGTACACTATAAGAAAAAAGTAATGGGCCTTTGAATATTCTAAGTTCCAGATACAAGCAACTGCGCATGCTCAGAGACATGGAGCATTCGTTCTATTTCGAGTGCTGTCGTAAACCGTTCTGAAATGCACTTGAGAAAATACGAAGAAAATGGATTTGTATAGGTAATTTATATGAACGACTCAGCTCAGAAGGAAACGACTGAAAATTTAAAGTTTTGAGAAAACTGCATTTTAAAGCAATATGTTGTGTGAGTAACCAATTACTCCAGAATTCTGTTAATGATGTTTCATATAGTTATATCATAAGTTTCAAATAATTAGAATGCGTTAATTGGATTTTTCACAGCAACATGAAGCTTAAAATTCTGGTTTCTCATAACTTTAACTTTTGACTTGTTTCCCTCTTGAACTGGCCGTCTATATAGTGTACTATATTCAGAGCTCGGTGAGGGTACTGACAGACGACGCAGAAGTGAAGTCCTCTGTCTCGGCTCAGATGGTTCAGACATGTGCGAATCATGCAGGGAAGAGCGGATTCGAGCCTGGGCGCAGTGACTTTTATTTCTTGTTTAACTCGAAAATGGAGTTTATTTTACAGAGTCATGTGACCGATGTTTCAGTTTATTCAACATAAAGTGGAATAATTATTGCCCAAATCCTATCAGTTATTATTAGGCTTCACCTGCCTCAAAAATATAAAAAACGAACCATTACTTGGGAGATAGTTTGTCTTCTTGAAACAAAATAAACAAAACAGCTATAGAAAATGTTCTCTAAAACATAATTTTAGCGTTATTCCCTTTCCCTCGAAATTATTCAAATTAACTTCACAGGGAGTTATTCCTGAAAGCTTAATTTGCATAATACACGTCACTGTACGTAACAGAAAACCACAATTTAAAGTCACACAGAGATAGTGTGCACTCAAATGTTGGTTGCTTGACTGTTGTCAGCCCACTTTAAGGTCTGTGGATATAGAGCGAAAAATTGGATCGGTGTCGGGTAGAGTTCCCGGGTATCTCAGTGGGAGAGCGTTGGTTCGTTTAGCCAAAGGTCCAGGGTTCGATACCCGGCCCCGGAACGATTTTCCCCTCGAAATTATTCAAATTAACTTTACAGGGAGTTATTCCTGTAAGCTTAATTTGCAAATAGAAGAGAGGTTATTAATTATGTGTAGCTAAATTAAGAAAATTGCAAACTGTGAGACGGCGAGTTTATGTGAGGGCGGCAATGAACTTCTGGGTTCTCTCAAAGCCATTTGTAATTATATATTATTAATATTGTTGTTATAACAGTAATAATAATAATAATAATAATAATAATATTAAAATTTAGTAAAAAGTAGTATTTTATGAGGAACAAATATGATTTTAAGAATACATTACCACGGTTTACCCAAATATGTAATTATTTTATAAAATATGTGTATCTTGCTCTGTAATTATAATGTACCACCTGTATATTTGAATCGCAAGTTTCAGAAAGGAAGTAAATCAAAATTTGCATTTTTTGTGATGAAATGGTTAATATTTCCGTGAAGAATTGAAGGAAGAAAGGAACTTAGTCAAGCCTTCTCCTGTATCTCTAACATCAAGATGATATTATTATTATTATTATTATTATTATTATTATTATTATTATTATTATTATTATTTATTGAAGTGGGTGTAAATGTTGAATTGAATCTATGTTAATGACGCACATACCGCAGCCACATTGTCAAAAACATGCATTTTCAATTTATTTTAAAAGTGCACATTTACTATAATTAATATACCTGCTTTGAACTTTTATAACATGGTTAAAAGAGAAACAAACAAAATAATCCTTGCAATATAAATGTTAATATAATTTAATAGTATTTAATAATTAACACACATAATTATATAAAATCCAGTATTTAATTATTCTGTTCGATGGGATTAATATGTTCCCTTTTAAAGGATATAATTTTTTTTAGAATGACCTGGGTTTAGGGCGGAAAGCTGTAGTCTCATTTCTGCTTTTGCATTTAGCCTGTTTCGGTCATTTGTTTTCATGGATAAATATGCAGAGAATCCAGATATGAAACTGATTAATATTATTTTTTTAGATCTTTAATAATAATGAGATATAATGATTATTAATATGTATTTTGTAATTTTACAATTATATTATAATTATTATTAATGAAGAAGGTTCATGTTTTTATTGATTCGTATTTTCATGACTTTGTACACATTTTGTAGCAGGCCTATTCTTCAAATTTGAAATATTATTTAAATATAATTTACGATTCACCGAAGTCCACACTTTCACAAGCGCTGCATTATACGATTTATTTTGTTCGTATTTATTGATAAGGATGGATGGCCATGAACCAATGTAATGTATTACAACCATAAAACATTATTCTCCTCAGTAACTTTTTAATTTCGTCGCGATTTCGGTAGTGATTTTAAATGTGCATGTCCAATAGAGGGTTAATTATCAACTGCCAATATAAACATTAATTCCTAGAATCGCTATTGATGCTAAAAAACGTAAATGTTTTTTTCCCCTCCTACTTACTGTAGCAATAACATTAGATTCAGTCAAGTGACTGCCTCCACGCTTAGGTAAGAAAGAACGATTTAATAATGTGATATGATTATGTTTACTGTCATGTTAAAAAGTTACAGAATTCCGTGTTAAAATGTTAAATATATTAATGTTCTTCATATCTGTCGAGAACCTAATTTGTTTTAACTTCAAACAAGTGAATCGGGCGATTGGTATGAGCTGGCTGAATGACACCCCAGGATAAATGCCCTATTCGCTACCAGTAAGAATTTAAGTCTGCTGAACTTGTGCACGGAGTCCGTGAGTACCGCAATCCTTTGCGCCGGAAATTCCGACAAATCAGCCACTTTTATTCCAGCGCACGCTATTTGTCGGTACAGTGTATAGGGAATAAATGTAACTTAAATCAGAATCAAATACAAGGGCCACGGACAATGGCCTAAATTGAGTTTTGCTTTAAATGTTTCTATCCCAAGCGTGTTGAAATGGAATAACAATGGCGGCCAACTAGCTGATTGCGCTACTCTGCGTGTCCACGGATTCTGCTTGAGAAAGGATGTAAACAGTTACCGTACCTTCATATTTATACAGATGCACCTCCAGCTGCATCAGCCCCTCCTTCCTGATCATCTCCTTCTGCCTGTCGATCTCCTCCAAGTAGTCGCTGCTGGAGGTCTGGGTGGCCAATTGTTTCTTCTTCATCTAAAAGGCAGTGTAATTCTGAGTTAAAATCTCCGTAATACACTGATTGCTAACTATGAAGAGGATAAATACTGTAGGTACTGTCCGGCCGAATGGTTATATCGCATCCCGTTTCTCCTGTCCTCTCTGTAAGGGCTAGTGGCTGAGCTGTTAGGCTCTTCTCTGCTAATATTTGCTGTAGCCTACAGAGTTAAAAGTTTACGCAGTATTATACAACTGTTTAAAATAATTGAAAGGAAAGGACTCCGTTAAATAAATAACTGTCATGTGATTCCCCCCGTTTTGAGAACCGTGTGATATAACTACTCGGACGGACAGTAGCAACACAACATGTACGTCACCAAGCTATTCTAACAGTAAGTGAGTCATAAAAGTAAAGTAAAAAAAGGAATAAAAACTGGGGCACGTGATAACAATTATTCTAATGCAGGTATAACTTCAAAGAAAAATAAATTGACGGAAATGAAATAAAGGAAGTTTGGACTTTTATTTAAAAAAGGAAATTAATTTATGCATATTCTTTTATTTACAAATGACTTCTAAATGTTGTATGCCTGTGTGTTAAAGCAATTCTCAGAGTGCTATAAATGACAATGCTATGTTACAGTTCTCAAATTTCCATCTGAAAAGGATAAATTATGTCGCTAGAAGCTTTCGTATACCACGAAATGTCTTCACGCCAACAAAGCATTCAATCGTGTGTATTAAATACTTTGAAGTAAACGATTTGTATCTAGTACATGTTTCTAGAGACAGAGAAGAAAATGTGCAAGAATACCCCCGAAATAAATGTTCCTTAAAAAAAGATATTTCCAGATTTACCGGAACGATTAGACAACAAGAATGGACCCTGCTAATAAGTGGCAGAAGTAGGTACGTTCAGAGATTTGAGCAGCAACAAATTAAGTGGTTGCAAATGGACAAAATTAATTCGTTTGATGAACTGTATAACTGTGTACCGCTAACCTTTGTAACTTTACTTCAACGTCAAGCCTAATAATAACCCAAATAGCCAAGTCTGCATAAATAATAAATGTTTATTTAACTCACTTAGAAATCAGTGCATTGTGGTGGAGGATATATTTTTTATAATTATTTATAATTATGGCTCGGAAGTTGATGACCTAAAAATCACAGCAAAATGTTTATTAATAATAATAATAATAATAATAATAATAATAGGAATTATAATGATTCGTAGAATTTTTGGTTTGAAGGATCGCCGGTTGTCTTGAAATACATTCCTGTATATTGAAAAACTCTTCTCTACTTCAACTGACGTCATGGACACATACTTGAAGTGATCAACGTCTGCTGCTGAAGAATCATCAGAAACACTGAATATATATATATATATATATATATATATATATATATATATATATATATATATATATATATATATTAATTTTCTCTTTACCTTCTTGTCAAATACGCTGTGAAATAATTCATATACAATTTTTTTTCTCTCAAAAAGGAAGCAAAAACGAGCAAAACGGTATTAAACTATTTTGTTTCAAATATCTCAAAGAATAACCCCTTGAAATTAATGACATTACTTACGGTTAAACCTGAATAAAATCTCGTACTAAATTGTTTTGTTGGGTGGGATGAATATGTTCCTTTTTAAAGGATACACACTTTTTTCTACAATTATATGGTTTTAGGGCGGAAAGCTATAGTCTCATTTCTGTTTCTGCATTTAGCCTTCTTAGGTAATTTGTGTTCATGAATACATACGCAGAGAATCCTAATGTGAAACTGATAAATATTATATTTCCTTTTAGAAATGTTAAATGTTATGTTTTATTTAACGACGCTCGCAACTGCAGAGGTTATATCAGCGTCGCCGGATGTGCCGGAATTTTGTCCCGCAGGAGTTCTTTTACATGCCAGTAAATCTACTGACATGAGTCTGTCGCATTTAAGCACACTTAAATGCCATCGACCTGGCCCGGGATCGAACCCGCAACCTTGGGCATAGAAGGCCAGCGCTATACCAACTCGCCAACCAGATCGACTTCCTTTTAGATCTTTGATAGTATTAATGATATTAATAATAATGAAATATAATAATAATTATTATTTATATTGTAATATTACGATATATCATAATAATATTATTATTGATGATGTTTCATGTTTTTATTCATTCGTATTTCTGTGACTTTGTGTACATTTTGCAGTATTCCCCAATTTTAAAAATACTATTTAAATACAATTTACGATTCACAGAATTCCAAACTTTCAGGAGCGCTGTATTACACGATTTATTTTGTTTGTATTTATGGATAAGGAAGGATGGTCATAAAACAATGTACTGTATTAAAACCATAAACGTCATTCTCCTCAGTAATTTGGTGATGTTTCATGTTTTTATTCATTCGTATTTCTGTGACTTTGTATACATTTTGCAGTATTCCCCAATTTTAAAATACTATTTAAATACAATTTACGTTTCACAGAATTCCAAACTTTCAGGAGCGCTGTATTACACGATTTATTTTGTTTGTATTTATGGATAAGGAAGGATGGTCATAAAACAATGTACTGTAATAAAACCGTAAACGTCATTCTCCTCAGTAATTTTTAAATTGTGTCACTTTTTCAGTAGTGTTTTAAAATAATATTCATGTCCACTCGAGGCTTAATTATTATCCACCAATATACACATTTATTCCTAGAATCGTCACTGACGCTACAAATCGTAAATATTTTTATTCCCTACTTATTTTTGCAGTTTTCAAGCAGCAATTATAATATAACTTAGAAAGCTTACCTTAGTGGGAAGAGGTTCATCCTGGTTGTCCCGTGGGAATCGATCCGAGCTCCTCAATACACACACTCTCCATAAAGCGCTATATTTGCTTGCTTTAATTGAAATCAGAAAGCATAATGGCGGTCCAATATGTCATTTGCTTTGTTGAAGACGGCATTGTTACGTGTTGAGTGATGAACGCGAATTCCATAGAGAATGAAAAAATGGATCTAGCGTCAGAGAGTAGAAGCAGTAGTTAAGAAAATTGATAGTCCTTGCATTGAGAACTTTCGACCTGATTTTGAAATGTAGTCAACTGGCCGCAAAGGAATTAACAAATTTGATTCAAGTGCAAGAAGGCGAGAAATTTTACAGTGTTATTAAATCAAATTTCCGTCTGAAATGTGCGTTGATGGATATACGTAGTAGGGCCTACTTTCATTCGTTATTCGCATTATTATTTTCTTTCCTGTATCTCTCATACTGGAACCTCAATTTCGAAGTCTAATTATGATATGTGATCAGGGTATTGTCTACATATCTTATCTATTGTAATATAATATATTTCTTCTTACAAGTAATACATTTATTTCCTCCAAGTTGTCTGCCATTATCCCTCAAAGGAGAGAAATCGAGAGGAAGCATCGATAATCCGTCTTTCTATCTATAAATTTTCCCGTTGATTGTGAAATAATTTTGACTGTTACAAATATGTAATAATTTAGTAAATTCTTCAATTTCTGTATCGCTTTTATTTTGATCTTTTAAGTTTTATCGTATTATTTCTATCGTTTCGTTGGCCGGAATATTTGTGTACAAACGAGAAAAGTCTGCTGTTAAAGTTTTATTTAAAATCTCAACCAATTAAACGTTATTTTTAACATTGTAGCTTTTATTGTATTTAAATTTTGTTCTAAGGTATTTTTGTAGTCCGCCACTATGGAGTAACGGCTAGCACGTCAGACCGTGAAACGAACAGGTCCAGATTCAAATCCTAGTTGGGACAAGTTACCTGGTTGAGGGTTTTCTGGTTTCTTCTGGGGTTTTCCCTCAACCACTTCCAGGAGAATAGCACCTCGGACTCATTTCGCTATCATTAATTCACATATCATCACCATCCATACAGTCGGCCTAGGTAGCGTAGTCGGTATAGCGCTGGGTTTTTATGCTCGAGGTTTCGGGTTCGATATCAGTCCAAGTCGATGGTATTTAAGTTTGCTTAGATTTACTGGCATGTAAAAGAACTCTCCTGAGGGACAAAATACCGGCACACCGGCGACGCTGATATAACCACGGCTGTTGCGAGCGACGTTAAATAAACCATAATAAAAAAAATTATCATTCATACAGTAGCCCGGGTTAAGTTCACGGTGCGGCGTGCAGTACTTGTACAAAAGTGCGGCCGTTCCGCTACCCAATAATTCACAGAATAGGACTGGTAAGCACAATAAGCCTCAGGCTGCAATGTAAGACTTCCGGTCCCCTCCTCCGTACAAGAGAAAAAAAATATGTTTGTAGAAATGGAATAGAACATGGGTGTCCAAACGCCTATAGAACCAGATTGCATGTCAAACATGCTCTGCTAAGGTCAATAACTTTTCATATAAAATAGGAAAAACGACCTTAAAGATTATGCGCTGTGGGTTGCTTCGTACGAGTTACAATTGGACATCGCGCTTGCTCGTATGGGCATCACTTGGCATGAACGTGCTATTTGAATATAGTGACTTCTTAGTTGTCAGGTTGAATTTTCTTTCGCTTTGTTTCGAACTTCGGTACTGGCAAATACTACAACTGGCAGGTACTTTCTAGATGTAACGTTAAGAGAATCTTTTCCCTTTGTAGAATGCCAACGTTCATTAAACAAAAGTTACTAACCAGTTTTTTTTTTAATTTGAAAATAATTAATACTTATATTAATATTATTAATAAATAATACTGTAATAATAAATAAACACCATATACCTAGTGGGTTAAAACACTTCCTTACATTCAATTTACATTTGACTACACATTCCTTTACAGATTTTGTTCAAAATGGAGGGCCCTGTTTCTCGATACACAATTCATAACTAATTTACAGATGGCAGAACATAACTCACGATTTTCACGAATTACTGTTTGATCATCTGTCGCAATTTATATAGATCCTGCATTTCCTGAGCAAAAACATCGTTTTTCAGGATACCCCACAGCGAAAAATCACATGGTGTCAGGTCGCGTGATCTGGGTGGCCATTCTATTGTGCCACGACGGCACATCCATTCCTGGAATTGATGGTTCAAGAAGTCCCTCAGTCCTACACCAAAATGAGGTGGTGCTCCATCCTGTTGTCATATCGGCAAAACGAGGGCTGTTCCCAAGACATGACATCGGAAAAACAGTTGACGCAAGAACATGGTTGCCAACTCACCAGCTATTCGTGTTCAAGTTATGACATCTGTATATGTGTAGAAGCATGAAACCTTAGAACGAATATTGGGGAAAGCGACTTTTGACCCAACTTGTATTTTATTTTTAAAGTGATATTCGGTTTTCGGAGTTCGTGCTAATAATTTCATGTGGTCAAACAAAATAAATTTGTAGATTAGGTCTCATGAACCATAATTATTTTTAGTTAAATCGATTAATTTCGTGTTGTGAGATAAAATATGTTTTTATATTAGATCAATCATAAATAAATAGATAATATTTATTATTATTTCAGTACAAGGCATAGTGATTTAACCTGCTTTGGTGATATCTGGTAACAGCTGACAACATTGAAAAGATGGCCATACTAGCCTTTTAGGAACTAATCTTACGTGAACCCCAAAATATAATATAAGTCGTGGGTACGCCGGGGATCGAACTCGGGAAGTCCAACGCTCTAGCCACTAGATCACTTTTCCTGTAATCTAGAATGCTTGCAATGAGCCAAAATTCCGAAAATCGAAGTTCCGAAACCCAACATTATACCAGTGAGTTCGGTAACTCTGACTTGAAACTTGAAGAGGTTTTGTCACCAAAGTTTGATATCTGGTTTTATAACGCAGGCTTTTTCCAGCTTTATAATAAAAAGACCGTAAGAGACGAAAAAGACCAATACACGCCTGGAAGAAAGATAAATAAAAGTTGGATTCTTATTGCTGTACTTCTGGGAACATTTGTGTTGTTTACATAGAGATACTAGGAAGTGAAGGTACAGTGCAGGGAGTAATAAATCAATAACGTTTTCCTAGTTAGACAAGAATAAAACCTTGCATCCTTTTGTGACAGAGTTCCACGTGCTGTGTCGGTCGCACGCGCCTCTCGTGCAGGTACGAAACCGCTGCTGAAGTGTTTAATTTCTTTGGTCGAAGACAGAAGTCCCGACTTGTCTTGCTAACAGACTACATAAATACAAGTCTTGTAGAAAATAGGTGCACAATGCTGGCCGCGATGTATTCAACCAAGGCTACTAGAGATAGCCTTGATTCAACGGCATAGTGCGCAGATTTGACGATACATAAAAGCCACGGTCACGAACCCAACTTTAGTACTTACTAGTACAGCTGAGACGAGATGTTATGGCACCAACATGCGCGAAGTTTTAAATTGCCGGCCAGCAGGGTAGAGGAGTGGGGGTTGTTTGGGTTACGGTTCTCAAGCTCAGAGCGGCAGGCATATGCGTTCATATCTTTCCAGAAACATTCGTCTTACCTTAGTATCACCACTTTCCTACTCAAGAGTCCGAAGGTACCTAATGAAATTACGCCCGCTATTCCATCTTTATATTCTTATTCTCCGTCCGAATCAGACGACTGATCTGTGCTGGAATCAGATGTCCCTAAGTCTATGGAAATGTTCTAAAAATACTGTCCATCACGTGCTCAATTTCAATGTAATTATTCTCTACTTTCTTCAATAATCATACACTGATATCCATTTTGGAAGAAGTGATTGCAGAGTCGGCCTCTGCTTATGCGTAGCGTAGAAATTATAAATGAGTCTTCTTATGACTTCCTCATCAAAACTGTCTACAGCTGCAACAATCTTCTTCTTCGGCTGTGATTTTTCCGGACTGGGGAAAGAATCTGCTGTTCCTGCCTCAATATTTTTCCCTTCTTTCCTGATTCTTGCCAAGGTTCGCTATGAAATACCAGTGGCAGCCAGTACTCTTGCACACACGCTTTTCAATGGAATTGGTATTCCGTTTACAGCCTCTTCTGACATGAATTTCCACACATTGTATGCTATTTCATGTCCTTGACTATGAACTACTCTATGATTTCACACCTTAGACAATGCCATAATGAGGGCGGTCAGAAGGACAATGTTTTCAGTATTAGCAATAGCGGTAGTAGCAGAACGATCTGAACACTCGGAATGCTAGTAACCAACTAACCCAACACCCCTCCAGTTGTGTGTGAGGGCGAGTCCAAGCAAACGAACTAAAATGCGTCCCTCGCGCCGGTGCCATAACTTCTCGTCCGGGCTCTATAGTATTTCTTTATTTAACCTAGTACAAATAAGGTCATCAGGCCTTCTCTTCCCCTCTACCAGGAGATTACAGCTACAATATTAAGAATAAAATTAAAATTGTAATTACAATTAATATTACATTTACAATTACAATAAGAATCAAAGTACTAAATCATAACCTGATTAATAAACATAGACATTTTATTGTAGAAGTTAAGAAAAAAGAACATTTTTTTCACTGAAGTACAAATTAAACGTAGAATAATTATATAGGGATAAAATTACCGGAGATTCAAATATTTTATGCTAGAATAAGAGAACTATATACTGGAAGGTATGTCTGAACGAGTCTCAATTACTGACCAAGTGCCTAGTAAGTCGTTTTTTAATTCAATTTTATTTCCACAATTCCTGATGCTAGTAGATAGTGAATTCCAGAGTCTTGGCAGGGCTATTGGAAAGAGGTTGAGTATGAGGAGGTGCGGTGGGATGGCATTGTTAGTATTGTTTCATGGCGAGAACGTGTGTTCAGATTATGATGGAAAGAAAGGTAAGGGAAGCGAGACAACAGGTACGAAGGAATAGAAGAGTTCAAGATTCAAATTTTAGCAGCCACAAAACACATTGGACATTTCTTTGGACATCGATCTTGTATAATTAATTTTTACTTACTTACAAATGGCTTTTAAAGAACCCAGAGATTCATTGCCGTACATATAAACCTCGTCATCGGTCCCTATCCTCAGTAAGGTTAACCTAGACCCTAGCATCATATCCCACCACTCTGAAATCTATTTTCATATTATCCTCCCATCTACATCTCCGCCTCCCCAAAGGTCTTTTTCTCTCCAGCCTCCCAACTAACACTCTATATGCATTTTTGGATTCGCCCACACGTGCTACATGCCCTGCCCATCTCAAGAGGTTAAGGGTGTCTCAGAATAAAGTGCTTAGGAACCTATTTGAGGCTAAGAGGGATGAAGTTACAGGAGAATGGAGAAAGTTACATAACGCAGAACTGTACGAATTGTATTCTTCACCTGACATAATTAGGAATAATAAATCCAGACATTTGAGATGGCCAGGACATGTAGAACGTATGGGTCAATCCAGAAATGCGTATAGAATTTTTATTTTCGCTGGCAGAGTTAAGGCCATAAGGCCTTCTCTTCCACTCAACTAGCCTTAATCAATACAATAGTTACATACATATTTAAATTATGAATATTTACAAAACACTTAAAAGATTCTCCAGCACTATTCTTCAGTTAAGTTTTAAAGACTAGTACATGTTTATTTAAATTTAAGATAAAATCTATAAGAAAAAGTAATAACTTAATTTATGAGCTAATATAATTCAATTCAGTCTATATGCAATATGTAAAAAATTACAGTTAAGTTGAGATAGCTAGTTGGTTAAAAATGATGAGAATTCATTTAATATAAGTTTACAAGAACTATGTTATACGGAGAAAAATCTAAATCTAAAGTAAGTTATATTGATATAATGAGAATATTAATGTAATGAGATTTTGCCATTAGAGGTTTTGTATTATATTTAGAGAAATTAATGGTAATATTAAGAATGGACAGATGTTAGTTTCATTATAAGTAACAAATATTAATCAGTAATTAATATGTTAAGTAAGAATTTATGTAATTTTGGCCTAAATGAAGTTATTGTCCAACAATCCCTTTCATTACTCGGAAGCGAGTTCCAATTCCTAGCCACTGAAACTGTATAGGATGAAGAATATAAAGATGTCTTGTGGTAAGGTATGAGTAAATTGTTATGATGAGACCTGGTACTTAGCTGATGATATGAGGATAAATTTTGAAAACGAGAAGCCATATAGATTGGGGTAGCGGTGCGCAGAATTTGAAATAAGAGAATCCAGGGCTCGTCGATCGCCTAGCCTTAGCCAAGACAGATTTTGGAAAAACGGGGAAACATGATCATACTTACGAATATTGCAAAAGTAACGGACGCACGCATTATGCACACGTTGTAACCTGCTGCTCAAATTTTCATTTAGGTTAGGTACTTAATACAATATCGCAGTAGTCGAAGTGTGGCATCACGGGTGTTTGTACAAGGATTAATTTTAGTTTATTAGGAAGAAAAGTGTTGGTTGGGAAACCTGAGGGGGGAAAAAAAACTTTTGGAGAGGCAGAGACGTAGATGAGAGGACAATATTGAAATGAATTTGAAGGAGGTGGGATATGATGCTAGGGACAGGATTAATCTTGCTCAAGATAGGAAACGATGGTGGCTTATGTAAGGGCAGCAATGAATCTCCGAGTTCTCTAAAAGCCTTTTGTAACTAAATGTTAAAAAAAAAATAACTAAGTGAATGGCCGCAACCCTACCACGAGAAAACCTATTCAATACTGAAATTCTTAACTAAATTCTACTTGAACTCACAGAAACTTGAACCCGAGTTTTCGGCGATACTGTACGGCCCAATTGTATAAACCTCCCTGTCTAAAGATCGGAAAGTGAACTGAGTTCAGACACTTCTCATATTGTATAAAACTTTTCTGCGATCAAATTACCTTGGTTCAAATACAATCTAAGTTCACGTGAAAAGGATATTTCAACATCGCATAAACAGGTGAAGTAAGTGATGCGCGCCATGTTGTACAAGTTTGTTCAGTGTTGCCAATTGAGTGACTTTAACTCTTTTTCAACGACAATTTCTTATAACTTTTATATTGCTTAAATAGGGATTTAGCGACCGTTTTAGCACCCCATAGTGATAAAACGTAATCTTTCTTTGTTGATAATGAGAAATCTAGCGACTTTCCATACACTCGGTTGGAGACACTGGTTTGTTTCGTGCATTGTAAATAATGGCGGACAATAACAAGAAGGTTTATTGTTCTCCAAATTGTTATCATGTTATGGTGTTGTGGTGTAGTCACATAAACTGTAAATGTTAGGGTTCGTTCGGAACCTAAGTCCCGAAATGATGACTCGAAGAAATTGTAGAGTATATTTATTATAATATATACAAAATACAGATACTGAGCTCAACTGTAGAACTCCCAGTAGCAAAAGGCCCCTCTGGTAATGAATTCCATGCTTATATTATCCGAGGAAATGAAAAACTCCACCCTATGAGGTCATCGGCAGCCAATTAGGGGTAGATGTATTTTTAACCATGAGGTCATCAATAGCCAATAGTAGGCATGTATGGATAACATCTTTTAAGTTTATCACATGAGTGCTGTTTACTCTGACCATCTTACTTGTGATGAGAGAGTTAATGTTATTGTGGCCCTCTGCGCGTGATTTAAGATTGTTTATACACGTGCACTACAGACTACTCATGCGGGCGACTTCATTTCCTCGTGATATTGATACAACTAGACTCAGCTTGTTCCATGAACATAATACAGATTAATAATATATAATATTAATTCTAAATACAATATTAATTCGATAGATAGGTAATCATATCTGGTTATGCCTCTATATATGACACGCCCCTCCTTATTAAAAGTTTTACAATCTTTGTGAAGTTAAACTTTTCTTTTTGTCCAGTGAATTGGATCTTGAAGTGATTTTGTCATCCTACGTGACTGAGTGTTTGATGATAGTGATTCTAATGATTGAGCTTTAATCTGTTCTAACATTTCTGATACTTCTTCGTTTCGAATTGGTTGCTTTATTAGAGGGTCTTGTCTTTTTGATTTTGGTATTAGTTCTAATTTTATATTTTCATGTTCATCTTCCGAACTAGTATATGAATCATTTTGACAAACAGTAGTCTTTTGTCCATACTGTTGATTTTTAATTATAATAGGCCTGCAGCATGATGAACAACCTTTCTTACAGTCCCTAATTGCATCTTGCCAATTACAATATCTGAATAACCATAACCCACATTTACGACAACTAGAACAACAACAACAACACAAGCATAATGCAATACTAATTCCAAACACAGTACTACAGTAAAACCAAGTAGAGTATGAATACCAGAATGATTGATATTCTATTTTATCTTCCTCCTTTTTAATTTGTTGTTGAATGTCATCTATTCTTATTCCCATGTACTTAAAGTCTGAGGTTGATGAAAGGATATTTGGATAAGGAAGTGACATTTTTATTTTTGGAATAACCTCTTCTTCCATTTTAGTGAGACAACAATCTATATCCATTGGTACAAGAGGAATAATGTCTGTTGTTGAGTGGTTCATTACTTCATGTTTTATTGGAAATATCATTCCAACTGACGTTATTCCTTTACACTGTATGGGAAGTACCAATTTACCTCTCTTATACAATTTCACTTTTTCCTTCACTTCATCGTCACACACAAAAGTTATATCATCTACTTGTGAGGTTACATACAACCATTCATTACTTGGTGCCAAAGGAATCCAAATGGTTTCGCTTAACATCATGTATTGTTCTAGATTTATACATTCTTCAGGATAAACTTGAGTTGAGGGATGTATGAGCCCTGTCATACAGTCTCGTGTATTGAATAAATTTATGGGTATATTTTCAATGCATACTAAATATTTTAGTCCTGCCTTCTTACATTGATCAATTTGTCGTTGATTTAGATAAGCATATTTTGTCTTTATAGCGTTTGTAGCTATGTATTCCGTGTGAGGTTGAATAAATTTTGAAGTTTTATTATTCGGTAATTTTATTGGAAATGGAATCATATCATATAGACTGAATTTTTCTCTTTGCACAAGTGGTACCTTTACCCTATAAACTATCAACGTAGAAGATTTGAAAATTGTTGCAGTTAGAATTTGGTCAACCTGATCGTTTGAAAAAGGTGGTAATTGCAATTCTGGGGGAACTGCATTAGCCAAAAGATTCTTAATTTTTACGTAAGTTATTACCTGCGGCTGAATGATTCCTTGTCTTCCATTTACTACCATTGTTATTAGCAATGTGTAATACTCAAAGCAATCATGATATCCTAATTCTATATGTTTAATTATCAAATTAATTTTGGTTATCACGTCATTTTCATGTAACGTTTCTTTCCATTTCTCTCCCCATGCATTAGTAACTGTCTCAAAATTCTTTATTATTTCTTTCTCATTTAACGTTACTTCCGTGACTGTTTCGTTGATACTGATCAAACTAGACTTCAGTATTGTTAATTGATCTGAGCTTAATTGCAAAAACTTTAATTGTTCCGCCTGCATTTGATCCATTTTACTTTTATAGGTTTCAATTTCAGCTTCTGTTGCGGTTCCAAACAAAATACGAAATGTTTCTCCTACAAAACCTAACATTGATCTTTTGCGTCTCTGCTGGTTAGGACCAATAATTTCATCTAGAGTGACTTTTAATTGTTGGACACCAAACTTTCTTGATCTTATGTCAGTCAACCCTTGCTCACAATCGGTTTTATGAAACCATGTAAAATCCTTTATGGCTTTACATTCTTGTTCTAATCTTGTAATGCCCTTTTGCAATGTGTCATACAAATGTTGCACAGATTTTAAATCTACGTACGTGATTACGTCCCAAGAGTATGGCGTAAACCACACATCATTTACATGATTAAAATATAAACCAGTTTGTCCTGAAATTTCGTCATTCTGTATTCTAATACCTTCACTTACTCCTATGTATCCTAGAATCATTGCTATATAGAGAGTCATCAGCATGATGCTCTGCAACAAACAAAACAACATTGTCTTATTCTTTACTATTGTTACTCTGTTAATATGTACTATAGATCTCTTACGACCTGTTCCACCTATTTTACACAGTTCCACGTTTACTCCTTGTAAACCCATTACTTCATATGGTCCCATTATCTCATTCTTTGCATATTTTTACTCTGTTAATATGCACTATAGATCTCTTACGACCTGTTCCACCTATTTTACACAGTTCTACGTTTACTCCTTGTAAACCCATTACTTCGTATGGTCCATCCCACAAAGGATCCAATTTTTTTCTGTTTTCTTTCCTAACGTAGACCTTCATGCCTACTGTTATCTTTATTTCCTTTTGTTTCCCATTGAATTCTTGAACTCTATGTTCCTTACTCTGGATTAATAACTCTCTGGCTTCTTGCCATGTTATTCTCATTCTCTGTTTAAACGTTGCAACAAAATCATCATAGTTATACAGAATCCCTGCCTTTTTCTGTAACTTCCCTGGGATATTTGCTATCCTTCCGTACATTACTTCATAGGGGGTATATTTCGTACTACTATGGGGCGTAGTATTGTAAGTAAATACTGCGAATGGCAACCACTTGTCCCATTCATCCTGTTTCTTAGTACAATAACATCTTAAATATTCGACCAACACCTTGTGAGCTCTTTCGAGACTTCCATTTGACTCAGGGTGATATGCACTGGTATGAATTTTATCAATTTTAAGAAGTTTACATATTTCATGAAATACCTTACTCATGAACTGGCTTCCTTGGTCTGTTAAAATTACATGACATATTCCAAATTGTAAAATTATATTATTTACAAAGGCTTGAGTTACAGATTCTACTGTCATGTCTATCATAGGTACTGCTATAATATATTTACTTAACATGTCCTGACATGTTAATATATATTTATTACCGTCCAGTGATTGTGTTAAAGGACCCACAATATCTAGTGCTATTTTATCCCAAACGTTTTCTGGAGTGTCTGTTATTTGCATTGGTGCCTTAGGAATAACCTGTTGTGTTTTATTTACTTGACATGTTTTACAGTTTCTAATATAGTTAGTAATGTCTTTTAACATATCAGGCCAACTACAATATAACTTAATTCGTTCATAAGTCCTTTGCACTCCTTGATGACCACCAATAGGACATTCGTGAAGTTCTTTCATTATTCTGTATTTTCTGTCCTCATCCATTTCCAAAGTTTTCCTTTCTACATCTACATTGAAAGTTAGTCTACTCAAACAATCGGCATTCACATTTCTCTTTCCTGCTTTGTGAATGACTTCAAAGTCATATTCCTCTAACAAAAGCCTCCATCGTAATATTCTTGAACCTGGATCTTTTACGTTCATCATCCATTTTAAGGGCTGATGATCAGTTACTAATGTAAATTTAGTCCCTAACAAATATGGTCGAAAATGTTTACAAGCCCATATTATGGCTAATAACTCTTTATCTGTTGTGCTATAATTTAATTCTGCTCCATTCAAGGTCCTAGATGCATAAGCTATCGGTTTATCTTTTCCAATTATTCCTTGACTTAAGATAGCTCCTATTGCCACGTTACTAGCATCCGTAGTTAATACAAATGGTTTTGTAAAATCAGGAAATTGAAGAACGGGAGCTTCCGATAGTGCTCGTTTCAGTCTTTGAAAACTCTTCTCTTCTTCTTCAGACCATTGCCATGATTTACCTTTCTTTAACAGATCATTTAAAGATTTGGAAATTTCACTAAAATTCACTATACATTTTCGATAATACCCAGCTAGTCCTAAAAACGACTTTACATCTTTAGCATTCTTGGGTGTAGGGAATTCTTGAATTACTTTTACTTTATCATTATCAGGGCTAATCCCTTCCTTGGTTATAATATGTCCCAAATATTTTAATTCTTCTTTCAGAAATTCGCATTTGTCTGGCTCTATCTGAACTTGATACTGTCGGAATAGGTCAAACACAGATCGCAATCGTGTATGATGTTCCTCTAATGTTTCTCCAGCTATTATTAAATCATCTACATAAACAAAACAACGTGTCCCTATCATATGTGAGAGAATAGTATTCATGAAGCGTTGGAATGTGGCTGGAGCCGATTTTAATCCAAACGGCATTCTCTTAAATTCAAAGTGTCCGCTAGTTGTACTAAATGCTGTTTTGCACTGATCTTCCTTTGCTAAAGGAATTTGCCAATATCCACTGGCACAGTCTAAGGCAGAAAAGTATCGTGCCCTTCCTAATTTATCTAAAATATCTTGAATATTTGGCAGTGGGAAACTATCCCCTATCGTCTCGTTATTTAATTGTCTAAAGTCAACACAGATACGCCATTTTCTTTTCCCCGACGCATCTATTTTCTTCGGTACTACTAACAGTGGAAAATTCCATGGACTTTGACTTGGTTTGATTATGTCCTGTTCTAACATAATTTCTACTTGTTTTTGTACTTCATCCTGATACGCTTTTGGTAACCTATAATTCTTTAATGTCAGAGGTTTATGCGGATTAATATGAGGAGTTGGAATAGTATGTGCCAAACCTTTTACTTCGGTTAGTCTATCTCCTGGCAATCTGAATATATCATTATATTCTTGACATAAAGATAATAGTTCCTCTTTCCCTTCTTTCACGTGTGCTAGTCTGATAGTTTGCTGTAAATGTTTTAGTCGGTCGCTTCCATATAGCGGTTTAAGATGAGTATTGCACAATAATTTCTCTAGTACTGGGACTTCCGTTATGGTTTCTTCACTTTCTGACAAGTTAATTACAGAGACCATAAATGTATTATCCGTGCAAGATACTATACCTTCCGCGACATACACTCTGTCATTAAGTTGTTGTTTAGGACAATATCTGTCTCCTATTTCTTGGGTAGGAAATGCGATAATAGTTTCACTCATTTTAGGTATTAAGTATGTTTGTGGAATTCTTTCATTATTGGATTGCCTTATCCAATCTCTACCTAATATCATATGAATGTTTGAATTTGGTAATTTTGGTATAACATATAATTTTGTCTTAACTCCCGCTATTTCCATATCAACCCATCCTTTTATTTTCATAGTTTTACCCGTAATCCCCTTCACTTCCATGGGTTCAACATTAATTGAAATATGTGAATGTACTTTGTCAGCTAGTATGAATGAAAGACCAGAGCCTGTATCAATTAATGCAGTGCACATCCCCTTTATGTCCTTATTTTCTAACTTTATTAGAAATTCGTGCTGTTGTTGACAGTCTTGCGTAGTACAACAACACAGCCTCGACTGCTCAGGTGTGTCGACATCTAGTTTCCCTGACTTGAGTTACTTCCCCTGGAAGATCCTCGGTTTCCTCGTAGACCACCCCTATTTGATCTACAATCCCTTGTATTGTGCCCTATGCGTTTGCAATAGTCACATACTGGTGTAGAACATTCCCTCGCGAAATGTCCTATCTTATTGCATTTATAACACCCCTTTGTGTCCACCATGTGAACATTTTCTCTTTTAATCCTATTTCCTTGAACGTTCTGTGGGAAACGTTTCTGTACGGCATTCATGCCCTTATCCTGTATTTTTACGTTAGACCTACGGTCACAATCCTCAATGACTGCTCTATCTATTACCTCTTTCAATGACATTTTCTCCGATACCATTTTAACTGCTTCTCTTACTGCATCATGCAAAATTCCATTTATGAATACATTTCTACCTAGTTTAATAATAATATTCTGTCCTCCTTGTTTCTCTGCATTACTCCACTCTGTTGTAAAACGGGCAGTACTATCAATTGTGGCTTGAATCAACTGTTCCACTCTAGCCCCCCATTGAGTTATGCTTTCATTGGGTTTTTGTTTCACTTGACACAATTGAGTAGTATAGTAAGCAAAAGTTCTTTGAACAGAAAAATGAGTTTCAAGTTTCTCTTTTATTTCAGCCCAAGACGTTATAGTGGATGGACGAATGTTCAAAGTACGTTTAGCATTACCAGTGATTTTGGCCAAAATGTATTTTACTAAAATAGGTTTTTGATCAACATGAACAAGCGATTCTGCTGCCTCTACATTGTCAATAAATTCAGTTAAGGTAGAAGGTTCGCCTGAGAAACCTTTCTCAAATAATTTAGCTGCCGCAGTAATAGAGAATTCATTTGTTACTTGGCGTTGTCTTAACAAAGTTGCTATTTGTTCTTCAAGAAGTGCTATGCGTTCTTCATTTTCAGGTATCAAATTATTTGGTTCTGCCATTATTGTAGATCTAACGGGCCCTTTGTATTCTGTGAAATATACTATAATCTTAGGAAGATATATAAAGGATTGACGACGTTCCTCGGAACTAGTAGACAAAACTCACCCAGTAACTAGTGACTGTTGAACGAAGGCGCGCTCCCATCGAACGTGGATCCTCGGACTTCGGTTGTCAGGGCAGTCGTCCAGTGAGGCTGCTACGCGGGTCGCCAACGGCTGGAAGTGCCGGAAACCTTGATGAGTGACGGGCACCCCGAAGAGGAAGAGCTGAAGCAGGAACAACCGGCTCGCAGCTAGGGCTGTTGTAACTTCTTCGTCGTGGAACAACCAGGATCGATGAAAACAGCAAAGTGTTGAAAAGAATATCCTCTACGATGAATTAGTTGTTAATATGTCGATCATCATCACACCGTCGCTGCCACCAAGATGGTTTATGTGGTGTAGTCACATAAACTGTAAATGTTAGGGTTCGTTCGGAACCTAAGTCCCGAAATGATGACTCGAAGAAATTGTAGAGTATATTTATTATAATATATACAAAATACAGATACTGAGCTCAACTGTAGAACTCCCAGTAGCAAAAGGCCCCTCTGGTAATGAATTCCATGCTTATATTATCCGAGGAAATGAAAAACTCCACCCTATGAGGTCATCGGCAGCCAATTAGGGGTAGATGTATTTTTAACCATGAGGTCATCAATAGCCAATAGTAGGCATGTATGGATAACATCTTTTAAGTTTATCACATGAGTGCTGTTTACTCTGACCATCTTACTTGTGATGAGAGAGTTAATGTTATTGTGGCCCTCTGCGCGTGATTTAAGATTGTTTATACACGTGCACTACAGACTACTCATGCGGGCGACTTCATTTCCTCGTGATATTGATACAACTAGACTCAGCTTGTTCCATGAACATAATACAGATTAATAATATATAATATTAATTCTAAATACAATATTAATTCGATAGATAGGTAATCATATCTGGTTATGCCTCTATATATGACAGTGTTTGATACTGCTAAACATAATAAAGCTTTATAAAACGACAATATTGGTTTAGTAATACGGTTAATTGAAAATTTATTAATGTACCTATCATATCCATTAATAATTAATGGTTGTTATAAACATAATATAATTATAGGTTATGTTATTTGATACTGCTGAACACGGTAAAGCCTTATAAAATATAAGTCTGTTTGTGTATGAAGGCAGGAAATCGAAAAATATATATATATATAAATGTAACTACCATATGTATTAATATTAATAAAATAACTGAACTTGGATCGTCTAACTTAATCGGAGAAATTTCTTCAGTCAAAGTTGACTTTAGTTTAAGACAAATTAATCTCAGATTAGACTTTATACAACACAAAATTCCAAGTTCAGCTAGAACGAGGATCAATTTAATCTCTGATCTAAGATTAAATGGTTTATACAATCGGCCCTACGTGAGTCAAAACAACAAAATTATAAGATAGCGTATTATTGTCCCAATAATGTCGCAATCTTTGCTTTGTTCTTTCTTTCACACAGGAGAAGAGCGTCATAATCTTGGAGCATTTCTTGAAACTTTCAACTCATGTGGAATTTAATTGGAAGTCTGAACAAACAAGCTGTACTCCCACGTACTGCGAGGGACATCTGGCGACCACACGCACACGCCAGTGTTTTATTGGTGAAAAATTTATCAATGCTCTTAACTATGCTCAAAGAAGTTCTGGCATTCAGGAACGTATTAACACACACTCAAGAGGAACTGTGTGTTTATTTGCTACACAAGGTGAATGAAACTGCACTCACAGGCATGGTACTAAGAGAGCGGAATTAAACATTAAGAATTTTTATAATAATTTTAAAACATGTCTAGACTTTTTGTCGAGATATTAATCAGTGGCAGAATAAGATAAATTTGTCACTGTGACAGTTTGATAATAATAGCACAGTCACGAAGCTTGAGTTTAAGAGGGTACTAGGAAAAATAAACTGTGCAGGTACTATTTCACATTGTCTGTAATGAGGCGATAGTAGCGATCCTAGTGGTTAGCAACTATCTATGGATGCATATTTACTACGTATTGAGCTTCGTGATTGTATATACTATACTCTGATAATAGTCGTAATCGTAACAATAGAGCTGGATTTTATGGAGAAAGAAGAGCAGGCGTACGTAATAATGAAAGAGAAAGGCAGAGTGAATATAAGATTCGTCTAGATTCAAAACCTTCTAAACGCAATTTTTGCACATTTTCATGTTTTTATACCATGGTATAAATATTGAAGTTGAAAGCCAACCCAATCCGGCAGAAATAGAGTGATGAAAATTGGGTTTAGTTTCAAAATCCCCTGAAGAGCGTAAAATTTACAAAATTGTTAGATTCAAAATTCTCTATCAACAAAAGAGCCAATCGGTGATGAGGATCGGTCATGTGCCAGTATGGGGTCATGCATTCTGTTGTAGCTTAAATGAAGGGTTCAGAGCCATAGTGGGCCAAGCGCCATATATTAAAAACGAAGAAAACAAGGGCTAAAATTAAGTGATTACCATAATTTAATAAAAACATATAGCAAGTAATATAAAGTATGAACATTAAAACTAAATGGCATGTCAGTCTTCATTAAACTATTATATTCAGTTAACTTTAAACCTTGCTTTCTCCGTTTTAATAAATGACGCTTGGCCCACTATGGCTTTGAACCCTTCAAATACGGTCCTGTTGTGAAAACATAGTCGTGTTTTTCGTTGCAAATCACAGTAAAACACGAGCGAATTTAGTGCACATGCTTCTCTTCTCCACCGTATAGATCCAGAAAGCAAACAAGACAAACAGGATGCTGGAAGAGAAACTGAATGGGTCAAGAAAGGTAATTAAATTTAGCCTTTTAACACAGCTTCCAAGTTTTTTTACGTATTATTTTTGCAGTCAACATCGATAGGGTAATTATTGGCATTTTAATTGTTACACACACATTTTCTAAATTAAGCACAAGACGAAAATATTCCGAAGTACAACATCACGAATGACTGATATGAGCCGTTCAGAGCAGAAGTGGTGTAAGTCAAAAATGGGTAATAAGGGTTAAAGTAAACATTCTGTAAAATACAGCCCAAAGTAGCAATTAATATTCAATTTATTTAAACTATTACTAGTCAGTGGATAGCAAGAAGGCTATATTAATTGCTAGTTTGCGCTGTATTTTACAGAATTTTTACTTTAAACCTCATTATCCAATTTTGACTTACACCACTTTTGCTCTGAACGGCTCATATAATGAAGTTCCGTAAGGTATTTTATCAGTCTAAAGACAAAATACATCAGAATAATTGTATTCTACAACATTGCAAGTATTCTACAGTAAAGCAGTAGCGGCTCGCAATCTCAAAAGTTGGTGAAGCTCTTTTATTAAGGGACATGATGTACGACTTACCTATATTTTTTGTAGATTAAGTTGATTCGTCTGTCTCTACGAATGGAGAATTTGTCACTGATGTCGTCATGAAATGGCTGCTTCTCATTCAGATCATGTAGCAAGTCCTTGTGAATGGAGATGCATGCCAATGATGTTAATCTCGCTTGTGTCATTGAATTGCGAAGATTTGTCTTTATGCGGTTGAGTGCACAAAAAAACAAAAACTTCGCTCCACTGCAACGCTTGTTGACTGTAATGTCACAATAAGGGAAAAGAGCCTATAGGTTTCTTCAATACGCATTTGTTTTCTCTTACAAGTTTTAGTGCTTGTTTCAGGGGAAATGTTCTGGTACTCATGATCTGCATAGAGAAGCTCTAGTTCTGTTTTCAAACGACTTACATTGAACAAATTTGGGAAAGTCTTTTGTAGAGCGGCAAGAGCATTAGAAGGAAAAATATTAGAATACTGAAAAAATTTTAAAGTACTGACAAAAGAGCAAAACTGAAGCTGTGCAATATCTTGATATCTGCATAAATATGACGTCAAATATTTCAAAAATAATTGTTTGTACTTCTGAAAAAATTCACCTTCTGATAGCTTAACATATTTCCGCCCAGAAAATTCACTCCTTCCTTTAGCCTCTTCAAAAAACTGACGAAAACGTAATCTGTTTTCACAAAATCCATCCGAGTTCCATGCCAAATTTGTTATTCCAGCTAACAAACAGGGCCAAGAAAACAATTTTTCCAAATAAGAACTACTGCACAGCCACTGATATTCACTGTACCACGCACTTTTAAAATGTTTGGTGTAAGATCTTGCACCTTTCCTTTTCAACTTTTCTGCCGATATATTAATAACAAGTGTTGGTTTCCCCGCCAACAATTTTTTTTATTTTATTCGGTTATTTAACGACGCTGTATCAACTATGAGGTTATTTAGCGTCGATGAGATTGGTGAAAGCGAGGTGGTATTTGGCGAGATGATGCCGAGGATTCGCCACAGATTACCTGACTTTCACCTTACAGTTGGGGAAAACCTCGAAAAAACCTAACCAGGTAATCAGCCCAAGCGGGGATCGAACCCGTGCCCGAGCGCAACTTCAGACCGGCAGGCAAGCGCCTTAATCGACTGAGCCACGCCGGTGTGGTTTCCCCGCTAACAATACATCTCTTTCATCACCTTCAGTCCATCGCGAAAATGGTGTCTGTAACACGCTACACATTATATCCTTTATGGGATACATTCCTTGTTGTTAATAAAATTATTTAAGTCACCACTTTTAAAAATAATTATAAAACTATCACAAAAAATAAATAACTGCTTAGTTAACTTAATCTTCTAATATACCGTTTTAGCAACAAGACATAACACAGTCACTCTATTCACACGTCTCACAAACTGAAATTAACAGGTACAAAGAAGTGTGAACACTGTGAAAGACAAGGAATTTTATCTCATTGTATTCGCGTGCCGTTATTTTCCTTTCAAAAGAGCCAAGCCAGGAAGCTATAAGGTGTTTGCAGCTACAAGAAAAATGTTTTGTCAGCGATTCAAGTACCCTCGCAGACAGGTTCTATAGAAATCTTACAAGGGTTCGTTGCCATGGTTACCCGTAAACAAATCCGCAAATTGAGAAGCTCTACCTCTGAAAGAGGGATATAGCTGCAATTGTCACCCTTCCCCACTCTGCGGCAAGACTATGGGACTGGTGTTCCATAATGCAGAATACCTAAGTGCAGAACATATCACAACGCAGAACGTAAAAGACAAAGTTGATGTGAAATAAAATAGAAATATTAAAATATTTGTAAATAAGTGAAGTTACGCTTAGTAAACAGGTGAAGTGCCGCTTCACGAGCTTCACCCGAAAAACCGCCCCTGCAGTAAAGACTACTGCTGTACAAAATTCAAAGAGAGGATTAACATTTAAATGCAACATTCGTTGTTCGTATACACTATACAGGTTCCCTAATTCCTGTGTGTCGAAATTCTTTTCTTGGTGGTTTAGGTTTGAAAACAGACAGTTCGGGATGTTTAAAATCATGTACCTTTAGGCCTATTTGATTAGAAGAATGCAACCCAGGCACGTTTCAAAATTACAGCCAATTGGCATTTCAAATTTCAACTCTGTAATTTTTTTTTATTAATGCTGAACTAACACTCATGTTAATATCATACCGGTATGTACTGTATCATATGTATCATTCAGATTATTTATCGAAAATCATCCTGACACCTAATAATATTCATAAACCGTTATTCTAGAAACAACTTGATTCTTTCATGGAACTATAAAACATTGAAATTCCTATAAAATCATGTATGAGGATTATGGAGGGTTTTGAATCTAGACGACATCAACATCAATGCTTCTTTAATCTCTTTGGCTTAGGATTCCAGCAAGAATATGTCGAATTCGTGGTAGTTCAGATAGGCCTACATTATTCTGGAAGTGTTCCGCATTTCTCCTTAATTTACTATCATTTTTACAACCAGTATAGAAACAATAACTTCATCGTATCCATTGTATCATATTTCCAAGAGAGCAACACTGCAGGATTCCCACAGAGAAATTCTTCCAGAAAATACAAACTCAGATAAACTGTAGCTTACGATGACGTTTTAATCATCAAATTTGATATTCATCAATCAATCAATTCGTCATCCACATAAGATATAAGATATGATATGATTTATTGTCACCCAAGTGTTTGGTCCTACCGAAATTGAGATATTTGTCATATCATGGGAGCGACAGAGAGTTGCAGACGGCTGTGAAACGCTGGTTCCGATCTCAGTAGCTAACTTCTGCGACAAAAGGTTACAGAAATTGATCCCATGGTATGGCAAATGTCTCAGTTCCAGTGGGGGATATGTTGACAAATAGCGCAACAATTGCTGTATCTGTTTCAATAAATCTTTGCATGCAATTGTGCTTTTTTTTTTTCTGTGAACGGCCAGAGAGAAAATCTCTTCTGGACGATCTTGTAATTCCGGTTGAGTGACCAGAATTTGTATATGCACTTCTTTTGACATTATTAACATGGTGGAAGGAAAAAAAATTAACTTTTTTATCTGCCCCCATGAGAACGTTTGCTTGATAGTGGACGACTCATGCACTTATCTTTCTTTATTCAATACTGTGTCCTTCCGTGTTCATTCTCTTACTTATCACTTCATCTATTTCGCACTTTATTCATCAGTCGAAATGTAAGTGACGATACCTTGGTCAGTTCTCGAATGTGACAGAATTGAAGTTAATGTATCGAATTGCCAATCCTTTGTCAAGTTTGGTACAAATAAAATACCCATACGACAAAAGGTGAAGTTGAAGCAACTAAACTACAGGTAAATCATTACCAAAGGGACAAGGCTTCTAAATTCAACACGGACCATGAGACTTGTAAACAAATTAGTTGTGAATCATATTTCCCTACGAGTACTTCACTAAACATTTCTCACTCCACCATTAGGTCTTCTTCATTGATGCAACACTGTCTCGTCTCTAATTGGTATCAGTAATTTAAGGGGGACGTCAAATATTGAATCGGTTATTTCGAAAAGGCCACTTCTCCATAAAATCAAATTTTACAGGAGAACAAAAAACTGTATTTTTCAGAATTCACATTACTATACACAAATTGAGGTTACCAATATAAAGAGCGACTAATATGAATTGTTTTTATGTGCCTAAATTATTTTTAAGTGTATAACCCAGGGTTACAGAACTGACAAGAGAGGAGTGGAAAGCGTTCGTTCCCCGCCCACAGAACACTGGGGTTGAATGACGTCACTGCGCCCCTACGCAATCACATAACACAGACACTGAATACAAATCCCCTCTCCTACCAAGGCAATGACGCGGGGGTAGAAGGAAGAGATGCGTGACGTTTCCGATGAGTGATGACGCAACGCCACAATTGTCGCCCTGTTCTGCAAACTTGGTATAACCTCTTAAATATGTAAATATATGTATCTTGGAGATGTTGCCTTTTGGAACAAAATTGACATTGAGGACTACAAACAATGTTATCTGCTGGGACATAATGAGACAGAAATAATATTTTCATAAATAGATATTCAAATACATATATTATTTTATACTAATACCATAATAAATGTGACAATTAATACTTATAAGAAATAATCATAACATTTTTGTAACAAGTTATGATACTAGCCTAGGGAGCTCGTACTGAAGGGGAAACTCAATGGCAACCTCACTCCACTTTCTGTTCGTGTACACAACACTGAGTCGATGAACGGCCGCTCCACTTCAGCACAGTCACAGTCTGCAGCAGTGGCGTAGCATTATTATCTGAAAAGTCAATGACATTAAATATGGCTAATTGAGCAATATCTTTATTAACTGTACTTTCATTTAGTGCCATGGAGTACCACTTCATAGTTTGTATTTTATTCATTAATTGTACCCCTACATCAGAACTAAGTACCGCTGTTCTGCCCCAACTGTGTGAGGAGACAGACTGATGCACTTGAATTGTTAGGACAAACATCTTCTGCAACTAACACCAAAGTCTTTAACATTCTCCCCATTGCGAATGGTTTCATTCTACCCTCAATATATTTTGAAATGCGGTAGCTGGCACGAACCGAATTTTATGCTGTGGTTTGTTCACTATCTTGTGCGATTTTTTCAGTATTTTGCCTTTTCAGATTTGTTAACAACTACTTTCTCTCGTCCCCTATAATAGATAACAAATTCTAACGTTGATACAAAGTCGTGTAGAATTACACTACTCTAAACGTTAAATTTATTAGTAAACAGTCATTTGACGCAGCTAAATATTATCTGATAAGTCAATTCAGTAATTTATTACTTGTTTATTTTATTAAATTTATAATAATTCTACAGAAATGACATTCCGTAAATAATATCTGAAATTATACTTTTTCCATACTTCTTGGTATGCTTCGTACTGAACTGTTGTTTGATGTTAAAATGTGCAATAAAGCAAATTGGTACACAACATATCAAACAAAACGCTTTTTCATTTTGTTCACCACAAAAATAATCTAATTCCCATTCCTTACGGAAAGAATATTTTCTCTTTGGTTGTGCCATATTCCTTAGGTAACGTAGTACATTCACAGTCACGAAGCTCAATATGTAGTAAATATGCATCCATAGATAGTTTCTAACCACTAGGATCGCTACTATCACTTCATTACAGACAATGCGAAATAGTACCTGCACAGTCTTTTGTTCCTAGTGCCCTCATAAACTCAAACTTCGTGACTGTATATACCAGACTGTGGTACATAACTGACTGCTTCAAAACTATGTAATGTTGCGTAAACCGTGCGCGTAGCGGGGCGAGTGGTAGAAGGGGTAATGGAGGGGAAATAGCTTATGCACTCATTGAGTGCCAGCTCGCAGTCGCTGTACTAGCCTATACGAATAATACTTACAAATACATTAGTATTCATAAAGTATTTGTAAACGAATTATTCACTAACACTAATATAATGATCATATTAACACTACAGACAAATACGTATGACAATATAAAGAGAGCTGCAAACGGGATGTCGACTTTCTTACAGTTCCTTCTTATATTTTGTGAAGCCAGTAGTCAGTCAGTATTTTTTAACTTTCTAGTTTTTCACATCTAGAAGCCTTCTTCCGGTGATTCAACGTTAGCAGTTGTTGGCCAAGATAAGATATCTTCATAGAAATGCATTTGTTTCGCTGGGGATGTAACAAACCAATTTCATGCCGTTCATATTTTGTAATAATTAATGGGGAGCTTTCCTGAGTATGCTATATAATTGTCAATATATATATTTTTTTGTACTTTCAATTAGGCCTTTCACGTTTCCCTATTAATTTAGTTCAACGTAACTCCTAACTCTTGAAGTAGGTTTGCTGTTATTTCATAATTTCTCAAACATGATAGAACTTTCCCATTGAACATTCATCATATTAGTCTATTACATCTCAGTTTATCATGGTATTTAACAGACGTTTTGTGATAAGTAACATAACATCAGCTCTAACATTTCTCTTATCGTATGTAACGAAGACTTGCTTGTGGATTTACAACAATTCGTTTCATAAATTGAAATCGCACAATGTGTTACAATAAGATTTTTTTATATACAGATCTACAAAAGACCTTTCCGGTTTCCAACACATGTAATTTACGTTCTACGAATCTGAGATGCGTGAAATAGCACAAATGGAAAGAGAAACTCAGAAAGATTATTTGTGTCAACATTGTTTTCCTAGTTGGTAACACTGTCTTATAATAGCTCATATAAACAAATTTATTCATTGTTGAGGCGAAATGGCTGCTACCACAGTTGCCAGATGTGGCTACTGTCGCCATTCTGGCGCCTTTTATGTTCCTTGTGGCGACGAAAATTTCCACTTGGCGACCTGGCTACTTTTCTGGCGTCTTTAATGTTAAAATTATAAAAATAATTTAATTAAAACATTTTGTCACAAGAGTGACTGTGATCCCTTGTATGTAATATTCTTCAGAACGTAAATATTCGTCAGTTATTGCATTCCCCTTAATTTTCAAAAGATGGCAGACTAACGTTCAAGGTTGCATAGAAAGCTTCCCAGGCAATGACACGGGGATCAGTGATTTACAACGATGTCTTTAATAACGGAATTAATGCTTATAAATGTATTACATTAATGGATTAAATAAGTGGATTTTATTACCGATTAAACTTTTAGTTTAAAATACATGTAATCCATTTCTATGCTTAATTTCTAAACTTTGATAATTAATAAGATACGATGTTGAGCAGTAAGCCGTTAATTAATAATAGCGGGAAATCAGCAATTTACCTTGGACATATTAGCTGATTCTTTCACTTGGTTACTTTCTCTAACTGTGATAACTTTTATGTAGAAGATGCCGAAATATGAGAGGTGCAGAAAGTACAATGAGTTGGAGAAGCGGCCCTGGGCACCATTAGACTACAGACACACCTAATGCAGGAAATTAATATTTTCAGGCTGGCTTCAAGAAGCTACAGATTTTAAGAAAAATTCGAATGAAGCAATTTGTAAAGTATGTAATACCTGTAAACAAACAACAAAATGCAAGTAACAAGTATCATAGCTGAATAATGCCACTTAATGGTCGTGAATCTTTGTATTAAATAATATTGACAATAAAATTATTACAAATTTATTAATGAACATGAATGGTTACCGTATGTTCATAATAATCCCTACCGACTACAGTTGCTGCTAGCGGAGACAGGCAAAATCTCATTCAGACCTCCCATAACTGTTTACCTTCGTGACTGGTGTCCGTGTGCACCATTCTCGATTAAAATTTGACCATGGTTAAGTCGGCACTTGACCATCTTCAACGCCAATTTGCGGAGTATCAATCTCGATCGAAGTTAAACAAGCGAGTTGAAGATGATCAAATTTGATCACGGGTGTGGGACCGATTATCTTGAATTGAACATGGTCAAGTTGAGAAAACCAAAATGGCGGCACGATTTTACGTACTTGATGGAATTGAAGACGAAATGATGTATCTTGAACACGGAAATCACTGCGGAAATAACAAAATTGGTGTTATTGTAGAAAGAGTAAGTTTGTAGATGAATAATAAAAATGTTATTTTTTCTCAAACTAGACTAATGTTTTATATATGTTTGTGCTTTGGAAGATCGGGACTTTACTTGAGGACAAAATATTATTTAGGCGTAATTGTCCATTTTTGTTAACATAATAATAAAGTAGTTATTCTATGCCGGTAATATTATAGCAAAACTAAATGACCATTTTGTAGAATGCGAGATTATCACTTATTAGCTATAGATTTGCCGTTTGAAACTATTAAGACCTACATGACGTTTTGGACAATTAGGCTATTTACGCTTGAATTAAGAGAAATTACACGGATACCTTCCTTTCCCTCTTACTCCAAAATTCCAACCTTGTGAACACAAAATAAATGACAATTTCAGAACAAGGATACTTTCCTTTCCCTTTTACTCCATAATTCCAACCTTGTGCACACAAAATAAATTGGCACTAAAAACTTTCTTTTCGTATGCATGATGATGCGTATTCGACATACACAAACGAATTTTTTTTTTTTTTTTTTTTTTTGTAATTTTAAAATAATTGTTAGCGAGGTATACGTATACTGAAATTTTCCCAAATAAGTTATTGGCATCGAAATGTGTCTTTTCGTAAGCAAGATGATGAGCATTCGACAAACACATAGCCTACATATCTGCTCTTTTTAGTAGCCTATTTCAAGATAATTGTCAGTGAGGTATCCGTATACTGAAAATTTTCCAATTCTTATCAATAATATGAAATAACCACTGTATAAATTACGTTACAAATTATGTGGAATTATGTAAACACGTATAACTCATGTGAATTGTGAGGTTAAATCCAACCAGGTAGCCTGCTTTTCTCTTAGAGAACTTCCGTCAGTACTTTTATTCTGTAATATGGATGCATAATTGAGGCATTGACATGGGAAAGGTCGTAACTGCCAAAAATTCGAATTTTTAGGTTTTTCATTGAGAAGGTAGTAAATGGCCATGCCAATGGCACAGAGAAGGTAGTATGTCCGTATGTAATGAAACGAAGTTGGAAACGTAGTCACTAGATATTGTAACTTGTATGTGCACAGCTGTTGGCCCGGAGAAGGTAGTAACTCCTTTTACAACATCAGAGTGTGTCTAGACAAATATGGGTTGATAACTGTGCAGGGCAGAATAAGAATCGGATGATTCTAATGGTCCTGATTTACATTATTGCCAAGAAACATTTTGATTCAGTGGATTTGAAATTTCTGGTTTCAGAACATTCCTACATGCCATGTGATAGGGAATTTGGCATCATAGAGAAAAGATAAAAAAGATGCAAGACCATGGTTCCAGAAGAGGTAAGGCCTAATAATGTAATAATGATGAAGGATGAGGATTTCTTCGACATTTCTGCAGAATGTGACAAGTTTTTTAATACAACTCCTATCAAAATCAGCACCCTCAACTGGATTAGACTCTCAAGAGCTGATTTTCCTCTAATAAAAACAAGACAGTCATTTAATGACCTTGAAATGTGGATAGAGCACAGGATTTTTAAGAAAGGACAGTCATTAACGTCAATCACTAACTTGCAGTGCTTGCAACACCTTGAAAGAAGACCAGTCGTCCCTGATGCCAAAAAGAGAGACTTGTTATCCTTGTTAGACTTCCTCGATGAAAAGTATCATGCATTTTACAGAAAAATTTGTGCATAATGCATAAATAACGTTAATTCTCAGATTGGCTTAGGAGTGATTTCAATGTTGTATTTTCATAAAATAGGATTTCACAGATAAATCTGTGCCACACTTTTCAAATTTCATATGTAACACAAACATGAGTGTATGCCTTTCATTTAAAGCAGTTTCTGTAATAATGTAAGTGAGAAAGTGTTCATAAATTTGTTTTTTGCTTCCCCTGAAAAATTTTGTTTTTGGCAGTTACTACCTTTCCCATGTCAGCGCCTCAATTGCTGACGAGTTCTAAAGGAATTCCCACTGCGAACTGTGAGAAGTTCGGTGCTCTTTTCTTTTTTTCTTCCATGATTATTGAAACTTGTTATTTGAAAATAGCGAGGATGTTTGAAAGCAGTCCGACAAACAAAAACGAAGCGATAATTGACAGAGTGCGTTCGTTCGCTGTTTTATACGCGGTAACCTAGCGCTCAGATGATTCTTCTCAAGCGAGCGTACCGTCAGCTGACGGTACTGAGTTGATCGAGGGAAAATGTCGGTGCACCGCATCTGTAACTTGATCACTGTCAAGAATTAACCATGTTTCCGTGATTGCTAATAAACGGGATAGATGATCGAGAATGGTGCACACGGCCATGGATATCGCTCGCCTGCCGTCAACCTTTTCTCACAAGCAGGCAGGCTTGTGGTTGCACGTGACTCCCAAACAGTCCTAATAGCGACCAGAAAGGCCGGTTTTGTTCCGCAGACCTGCACCAGACTGTGTTGCTTTCAGGTGCAGGATAAATATCAACCAAATCTCATCCAAACCCGACAGGAAGAATACAGATATAGACAAACTATTGAAAACTTAATTTATCGTCTTCTGAAAAGTAATTAATATAAAGAAAACTATTTCTCGACAGCATAATATACATTAAATGCCAACAGTTAGGCCTATTATAAATTACTTACACTTTCCTTTTCATCATCTACACTAATAATAAATCCGTAGCCGAAATTTTTCTGGTAATTTTCGATTTTCCAAAAATAATTGGTCCTAACATATATAATTAACCACCCTGAAACCGAAAATCGCTTTTTTTTTTTTATTTTCGTTTGTATGTCTGTCTGTATGTTTGTTACCTTTTCACGCGATAATGGCTGAACCGATTTATATGAAAATTGGAATATAAATTAAGTTCGTTGTAACTTAGATTTTAGGCTATATGGCATTCGAAATACTTTATTTAAAAGGGGGGTTATAAGGGGGCCTGAATTAAATAAATCGAAATATCTCGCTTATTATTGATTTTTGTTAAAAATGTTACATAACAAAAGTTTCTTTAAAAAGGATTTCCGATAAGTTTTATCCTTTACAAAATTTTGATAGGACTGATATTTAATGAGATAAATGAGTTTTAAAATTAAAATAACGCCATCTAAGACGGTGCAATGAATTAAGAACAAATGACTTCGTCTATAAGGGGCCTTGGACAACAACAATCGAAACAGGGGCCTTGGACATCAACAATCGAAAGCTATTAAATATAGCCTACAGAAAATTTGATAGACTATTTTGTACATTCGTTTTCTGTATTTCTTAAAATAATATTTATGTACACTCATTTTAATCTCAGAGAATTAACGAACAACGAGAGTGTATTGATTTAGTATGCAGTAATAGTACGTTAGCTTAGCAATCCATTATTTTATAATTCAAATTTTAACTATGCTAAATTGAATCGTGTTAAAATGCATAAAATATATATACAATAAATGCAATGCAAAAACAATTGGGTAATGAGCGAAGCAGATTATCTTGCGCTGTTGTAAAAGTTGTTCCCTGGATCAAACGTCCTATTTTAATTATGTAATTACTTCATATTTATCTCTAACAGGTGCAGCGGAGCGCACGGGTACGGCTAGTAGTAATATAAATTTAGTGCAAACTCTTCAAACTTTAAGTTTTACAAATAAAAATAAATCTATTCCATAGAAGTTAAATAGCAAATGAATATTCTGAAGGACGAAAAACATTTTTACATTTTATAGGTCTTTATAAGGCTTATAATTGTTGATAAGGAAAAAGTTAAAATTGAATTTTTTTCCTGTAATAGATGTTGATATTCACAATAATTGTTACAATGTATTTTCAACATCTTTTTTCCCTTCCCTTCCCTTCCCTTCCCTTCCCTTCCCTTCCCTTCCCTTCCCTTCCCTTCCCTTCCCTTCCCTTCCCTTCCCTTCCTTTTCCTTTCCTTTCCTCTCCTCTCCTTTCCTTTCCTTTCCTCTCCTTTTTTTAACTAGTCACAAGTTAAGAAATGTTACTATTTAGTTGAGTCAGATACACTTTTGCAGGAAAATAAAATGTATAATATTTATCTTATTTTTTATTAAATTCTGTAGTGAAACAAATTGTGAAACTATGTTACTTTAATAAAGAATTTTCTGCCGTATTTTACCAGAAAATACAGATTTCCGAAGTGACTAAATAGCCAACGAACTTAGATTTCAAACTAGTACTGTTTCATGGATATCTGATTGCAAGTCACCCTACAATACGACTACACAGGCAGGCTTTCACGGGTCCCGCCTGGACTTGGCTTATAAAACCAGGGCTGAATAAGCCAGTCTAAATTCTAACCTGTTCTGCAGCTGCGCCGGAAGCCAAGCCTGACGCAGGCAGTTACGGGCGTGTGTTGTCTGGCTGCTAGCCCTAAAACCAGAGGACAAACTGCTACTGCATAAGTATAGAGACTTTAATTGAAAACGATGGAGAATTGATTCGTTCCGTGGTGATTTGTGACTAAGCCACTTTTCATCTTTCTGGTAAGGTGAACAGACATAACCTCAGAATCTGGGGATCGGAAAATCCGCGTACCTACGTGGACCACTTGACTAGAGATTGATGTGTGATGGGGGGACACATTGAACATCTTTAAGGTAAGAAAGTAAAGTTTTTTAGTTTCTCTTTCCATTGGTACTATTTTCAAGCACCTCAGATTTATAGAACATAAATTACATGTGTTCGAAAACGGAAAGGTCTTTTGTAGGAGCCCTGTATAATACAGTCCGATTATACGGACTATACGGGCCGAGGGCAGGGTTGCCAGATGTCCCGATTTGGCGGGACATGTCTCGATTTTCGTTTAAAAATCTCGAGTCTTAAAGGGACGAAGGTAGGACCCAGTAATGGAGAAAGATGTTACTCACATGTAGGCTCACATAATAAAAGCGTTTTTATTCATAATAATACATTTATTACATAACATAGTAATACATTCCATTTTGATATATTCTTCCTTACGTTTTTCCATATTAACCATTTGTACTAAATGAGTTGCTTTCATTATATTCCAATGTATTTTACTTTCTTTTTTTTCTATTATGGTATTATTTTCATGTTGTTTAGTGTCGATTTTATTATGCTATTATTATTTTTTTTTGTAATATGTTAGTATTTTTTCTTTAACCTTTGTTCTTAATTTTAACTGCTTGTATACATTGTGACCTGGTAGAGTGTAAGAGAAGGCCCTATGGCCTTAACTCTACCAGTATAAATAAAGAATTATTATTATTATTATTATTATTATTATTATTATTATTATTATTATTATTATTATTATTAAATACAGCATGTAATTAACTTAAAAAAAACTGTGTTTTTGTTGAGTGCTGTATATAATGTACACTACTGCAATTAAAAAAAGTAATCCGGGTAACAGGGAAGGAAGAGGAAGAGGAAGAGGAAGAGGAAGAGGAAGAGGAAGAGGAAGAGGAAGAGGAAGAGGAAGAGGAAGAGGAAGAGGAAGACGGAGGTGGGAGGAGGAGGGAAGGGAGGGGAGAAGCATTTGAATTGAGGATATGAAGAAGATTGGAGCGTGTGAAACAGACAGAATAAGAAATGAAGCTGTGTTGGAAGGAGTGGGTGAAGAAAGAATGATGCTGAAACTGATCAGGAAGAGAAAAATAAATTGTTTGGGTCACTGACTGAAAAGAAACTGCCTACTAAAGGACGAAATGGAAGGAATGGTGAACTGAAGAAGAGTTCCGGGCAGAAGAAGATATCAGATGATAGAGGACATTAAGATAATATAAAAATAAAATGATGTCGCTGTATAGGAATATGCAAAACCGCAAAAAAGGTGAACGGAAGTAGCGTTTCGATCAATTAATTCATCGATATGTATCGTTTTTATTATGTTGCCAACCAACCAATATTATTTGAAAATTAATTTGATCATAATCATGGCGGCAATTTCGAATGCTATAGGTCTAGTTAAATATAAAAAGGAGTGGCTCAAATTCTTCCTGATGGTTTAAAATGTAAGACTAGAAATGAAATTATGGAATTATAAATAGAACCTTTTTACTTACTTTATCCATAAATACAGATATGTTCTATGTTTTTTATGTGATTGTGTTTTACTTAGGAGTGAAATGTTCTGCGAAACATGTAATTCTGGGATGAGTTTGAAGAAATGTAAAAGTAAACGAGATGGACTCATGTGGTGATGTCATCGGAAAATACAAGGTATTAAATGATAAACAAAGGAACGCCGTATCGTAGCACGTTGTGAAATCACTTGGATAACGGAGAAAATTAAACGAAACATCTCCAGTGAGGTCCAGTTAAATGCTAATTTTTACATCAATTTTTTGACCCAAGGAAAATACCAGTAAAAAAGTTCTTTTTTATGGAAGACTAGTATTTTCCCTGGACCAAAAATGCAGTATAAATAGAGTAAAATTAGTATTTTGTAATGTTTTATAAAGATGATTAATATCAACTAAATTTAATTGTTGTATTAATACCAGCGTTGTATTATTTGAAAGTTTAATGTCACTGGTTTTTCAAGTTTAGTTTCGGTTTGTTTCTTTAACTTTATTTTGAATATAATATAATATATAACAAAGGTGACTAATATGAGCTTATTTCATAGTTATTGGTTTTATTAAATCATACTTGTAGTATGGTTTTAGTTTTGTTAAGATGGCATACTTAATACAATAATCGAAAATATACAATATATTACAATCGATACTCGAGGTGGGGTCCTATAATGCATCTCCTCCAGTATCTCAATAAAGGAACCGTAACTTGATTCCTGTATTTTCTATGCAAGAGTTTTATTTGAGCATTTTTATTCCTTGAAATCCCATTTCCATCATACTGATGCCCAATAAGACGGATAGTTAATATCATCGTTAAATATAAATACAGAATATGTAATATAACATATTTAACTATTGCTTTTAATTATTGATGTAGGCACATGAAGTGCAGAGATACATTAAGATTACGATAGCGAAAACTAAGACCTATTTTCTGTGTACGAAATGTATGATTTTCAAACCAATAGGCTAACTATTCCAGGATGTCTCTATGCCAACATACGAAACTCTTTACTTCAAAGGCGTCGTTAAATAAAATAAGCATCTCTAATGAGCCTAAATTTGGACTTTTTTGTCTGAAATTAAGCGGATAAATAGTCAGGTTTCTTCGATAGGCCTATAGAGTAAGCATGACACTTGTCTAAAGTGCAGTACTCTTTTTTTTAGCTATTTTGTAGTAATGGTAATAAAAGTGATTTTGTAGCGGTAATAGGCTAGCAGTAGTAGTAGTAGTAGTAGTAGTAGTAGTAGCAGTGCTGATATAGGCATCCAACAAGGAAAACTCAGTGCGCAGAAACCAGTGGGCGTGACTGTTTCGCGCAGATGACGTATGCTCCCGTTCCCAGCATGCTCTCAAGCCTACTGAAGGGGCATGCGCGGCGCGAGAAGTTCGAGCTGAGTTTTGCTTGTAGGATTCCTATAGCATTTGTGGTAACAGTAAGAATAATAAAGCTAGTAGTAGTACAGGTATACACCTGGCAGCAAAAGAAATGCCGATACGAAATTATATCGTTTCTCCGAGGACTTTAGCAAACATGGCGAGGTGGAAAGCTATTTTCCTGAGATTAGTTTTATAAAAACATATAAATACGACTTCTGTAATATATTCACGTTATTATTTAAAATGAATTGATTTTAAATTATTCACATACAATAAAACCTCGTTAATCCGGACCATGATAAGCCGGACTTCACTTAATCCGGTCAGGCAATAGTACATTATGCAACGAGCCTATAATGGTAGTAATTAAGATGCGAGGATGTTTATGAAACAAGCGCAAGCGAGTTTCATAATTTTTATACGAGAGTTTTAATTACCATTATAGGCAAGTCTCATACGACTTTTATGCTCGACTATATTTCTAACTTGAAATTATTCATAAGTATTCATGTTATTGTCATGTGAGTGAGTGCAATAGCCTACCTCATGAATTGTGAGATGTGCGCAGACGCGAAAGTATTGATTTTTTCCGGGAAACGAATGTCGACGACCTTGATATAATCTAGAGAGTAAGATAAACTTTAAACTTGATATAACCTTGAATTCGACATTGAAAAACGAGATGACAAATTGAATTTATTTGAATAATATTTACAATTAACGCTAATTATTATAGTAACAGAACATAACCTTCTGCGACAGTATTGGATTTCCAGCCTTCGTGACGTTTCCCTAGTTGTCTTTCGATTGTATATCCGAGAATAATCGAAAACCTGAACTTTGATGAATAGGTGTACTTTAATGACATGCATTAAAGGACTGCTACCAGGTGCATAATAATTACTACATTTCGGCATGGTCGAGCATAATAGTACATTATGCAACGAGCCTATAATGATAGTAATTAAGAAAGCGAGTATGGATGTTTATGAAACGAGCGCAAGCGAGTTTCATAATTTTCATACGAGCTTCTTAATTACCATTATAGGCGAGTTCCATACGACTTTTTATGCTCGACCATATATCTAACTTGAAATTGCCGGTATTCAGATGTAGCCTATACATTTTATTTGTATTTGACAAGATCGGAAGTGACCTTGTTCAAGGTCGTGAATTGTGAGATGTGCGCAGACGCGAAAGTATTGATTTTTTCCGAGGAACAATAATGTCATTGACCTTGATGTATAATCCCGTTAAACTTGATAATATTATAATATTATAACCTTGATTATTGAATTCGACATTGAAAAATGAGATGACAAATTGAATTTATTTGAATATTATTTACAATTAGCGCTAATTATTATAGTAACAGAACATAACCTTCTGCGACAGTATTGGATTTCAGCCTCCGTGACTTTTCGCTAATTCTCTTTCGATTGCATATCCGAGAATAATCGATACTTGCGGTTTTATAACGGTACAAAGCTGACTTGTCATTGGCTGAACACATGTAAGCTGAGTTATCATTGGCTGAAGACCTGTACTTTAATGAGTAGGTGTAATTTAATGACATGCATTAAAGGACTGCTACCAGGTGTATAATTAGTACATTTCGGCATGGTCGAGCATAAAAAAAATTATGAGTTTGGAAGAATTAAAGAACCTTGTTTCAAGACTTTTATACATTAGAACTATGGACTTATAATCATTGCAATATTACTCCGATAGTATTAGAAATAAAGAAAATTCATCAAGTTTGCATTAACGTAATTAAACTATACAAATTAATATTATTATAGAATACACAAACAAAGATTAAAAGTATAAGTAAGAGGCAAACGAGAAAATAATGTTTTAAATGGGGTTAAAAGTCAACAATCGCATTCGTCATATAGCTCCGTAACGGTCAAGAATATTTTCCTATTGCTGTGGACACTCATTGCAGTCAGTTTCTATTAGAGTCCGTAACAGGGTAGTACAAATTGCTTCTACTCTTGTAAGTATGGAGAAATAAAGTACAAATTTACAAGAAACCTTCGTGGAACACAATTCTATTAACACTATTATAGGTATCCTACAAACAAAACTCAGCTCAAACTCCTCGCGCCGCGCATGCTACACCCCTCTTACCCCCCTGCAGTAGGCGGGTTCTTTAATAAGCGGCTACCGGTATAGCTATAACGGCTACGGTTGCGGACATGTGCACTCAAAGATCAGCTGTTCCCACATCTTCCACCTCAACATCACAGCCGTCAACAATACAACCAGACTCCGCAGAAGAGTGTGACGAGGAAATTATATTTTTCTTCGCATATGTATGTTTTTCTTATTTTTATTTAGTAATATTTATTAATAAATTTTTAGCGATGTTTCTGGGGATTTTTTAACAAACTTTCGACAGATTTAGCTACTTTTTGTTGAAAAGTTAGCGAGATTGTAGGGCGATATGTTGGCAACAGTGGCCTATAGTTACAGCTCAATATTAGACCATACTTTTGTGAAATAGGGCCCTAGGGCAGAGTTCTTGATACTGGTAATCATGACGGTAGTGATTGTATTATTGTTATTATTATTATTATTATTATTATTATTATTATTATTATTATTATTATTATTATTCAAATGTTCTGCCCAAGAGAAGGTCTTTCAGTGCAAACCGAGCATTCTCCAGTATTTCATACGTTCCGCCTTCCTCTTAGTCTCCATATATTAATGAGCCACATATCTGAATGTTATCTGCCATCTCATATCATCTATTGCCCCGAATTTTTATTCCGTTCACCATTCCTTCCAATGCATCCTTCAGTAAGCAATTTCTTCTTAGCCAGTGGCCTTTTTCTCTTCAGTTTCAGCACTACTCTTTCTTCGCTCACTCTTTTTAGCACAGTTTCAATTCTAATTCTGTCTGTCCATTTCACACGCTCTATTCTCCTCCAAATGCTTCTAGTCGCTTCTATTCACGTCGTAATGTCCATGTTACTGTCCCATACAATGCTACACTCCACACAAAGAACTTCACTAGTCTCTTCCTTAGATTTTTTCCAGAGAATAGCAGAAGATGCTCGTTTTTTCTTTTAAAAGCTTACTTTGCCATTGTTAACCTCCTTTTGACTTTCTGGCAGCTCATGTTACTACTTATAGCACACCCCAAGTATTTGAAGCTATTCATATCGTCCGCTACTTCGTTTCGAATTCTTTAATTTTTCTATAACCATGATCTTCGTCTTGTTTGCATTTATGTTCATCCCATAGGCTACTGCTCACAGCTTCATGTACGTCCAGTAGCATGTAAGTATTGTTTACTAAACGACATATCATCAGAAAATCTAATGCACTTTTTTCTTCTTTCTACTATCACCCTTCTCATGTTCTGAAAACAGTTCTTCACTAAATCCTCCAAGTAGATGTTGAACAGAGTAGGTGATAAAGGGCATCCTTGTTTTACTCCTCTCACTATTCCACTTACCCTTTGATATTTATTCTCCCATCCTGTTTCATAAAGAGGTTACAGAATAGCCTTCTCTCTTTCCAATTCACATCTATTTTCAACTTATTATTATTATTATTATTATTATTATTATTATTATTATTATTATTATTATTATTATTATTATTATTATTATTAGCCTATTTCTGTTACATGAAAGCCTCGATCTACACTAAAATGACTTTAAAATGTTCTACTGATATTAAAATTTCATATCGCAGAGCGCAGAAATACAAAAATAATCCAATTTACACCGGGGACAGAACAACTAGAGGCTTCAATGACGTCACTACAGAAGAGCCCACACACAGCAGAATTGTTCGTTGCACTACAAACTGAAAGCGTTAACCACCTACTTTCACTGATCCAGCTGCGATCTCTCAATACAAGCTTCCAAGCTTCTAGATGTTCTGTCCCCAGTGTAGAAACTAACCGTAGTTGAACACCTAATTTGCATAAGCGTTTTGACTGTTCCATGCAAGCAGGTAAATCTCTGTAGGAAAACCTCAAAGGTTTAGAATTAAATGGAAGGATGTCTCCTACTCTTAATACGCTACAGAAATCTTTTTAAAGCACACTAGCCTACAGCATTATTGGTCCCGCGCCGTAGCGTAGTAGTGCAAGGCGTCATTCCCAAGATGCGCCTTACGGAATGAGCGCTGGTTTGAGTCCTTGTGGGGAGAAATTTTCTCACGAAATTTCTGCCAGTGAATAAGACCGGTGCCCACCCAGTATCGTGATGAATTTGGGAAGATAGTATAAGTAGCGAAACGAGGTTTTGAAAACCATCTATAACTGCTATAACACTTTACTCCCGTACTGGATGGATGATCGTTTACCTCTACTGAGACATGAAGACGTGGAGCGAGCAGCCGGCTGGTTGGCCACGAACGAAAAGAAATAAAATGGCAGAAATAATGGCTACAGCAGTGGTCGGCAAAGAGTGCAGTCCGTGATACACAGCAAAGGGGAAGTAGGAGGAGACTGCTTAACTGTGAATGAAGAAGTGATGGCTAAGGGAGGGGGATCATGTCTTACTCCTCCATCCTACTTGAGTATTAAGGGATTAACTGGCGAGTCAAGAAATACCGACCACTGGGTTCGGGTATTTGCTTTCCACCAGCTCAGATCAATGTAGACCTATGTGAATATTTTTGAAAAAATTTTTTTTTTTTAATTGCGTAGTTTTTTCTGATATATAGTTTATTTATTTATTTATTTATTTAATTTAGGATTACAAATGCCTTTCATAGATTATGAAAAAGCTTTTGTCAAATTAAACAGAAAAATTGTTAATTATGCTAAAAGAAAACGAGATCCCAAAGCAAATATTACAATCTATTTATAATATGTACAAGAACAAAAAAATTGTTGTTAGAGTAAATAATCAACCAACAGATTTTAAAAATATTAACACAGCTGTACGACAGGATGTCCTCTCTCGCCTCTGCTTTTTATAATCTACATGAACTCCATGATATGTAAATGGCGTTTCAAAACCATAGGCGGAGAGAGAACAGTTTCCTGGGGGGGGGGGGCAAAGCAAAACCATAGAATCCCGATATAACGAGATTATGGGGGACATCATTTATCTCCTCCCTCCATTATAGTTTGGCCTTATTACAGTATATCGGAATATGATCATAATAAAGGGTATTGTAAAATAAAGTAAAATTGTAACAAAATATACAGAGAATTTTACTTTTTTTTCCCTCTTGTACGGAGGAGGGACCCGAAGGCTTGCACTATAGCCTGATATTATTGTGCTTACCACTCCTATTCTGTGAATGATTGGATAGCCAAACGGCCGTGCTCTTGTATAAGTACAGCAGGCCGCACCGTGAACTTAACACTGGCTATTGTATGGATGATGATGAAGATGATGATGATGAAGATGATGATGATGATGATGATGATGATATGTGAATTAATAATGATGAAATGAGTCCGAGCTCCAACACCGAAAATTACTCAGCAATTCTGCTTCAATTGGTTGAGGGAAAACCCCAACCAAGTAACTTGTTCCAACCAAGGATTTGAACCTGGGCCGCTCGTTTCATGGCCAGACGTGCTAGCCATGAGTCCATAGTGGAGGATCAATTTTACATTTACGGTCTTACTAATAAAAACTCTATATACAGACGTTTAACTGTCTTATACTTATACATTGAGTAGCTCGTTTATACGTCGTGTGTAAATTCCTTACTGATAATCACTACATACGTCGTGTATAACAGTATAACTGTTACACAGCTACGTCATAGTTTCGTCATTACTTCGTTACGAAAGGTAATAGAATATCTGAGGTTCTCTATTGCATTCGGTAGAGCGCTCTAGTGTGGCGTGTTAAAAATCGATAGTACAACTGGCTCTAATCGATTACCACACTACATTTTGGTCAAAGAGTACAAGCTACAGCAGTATTATTCTAATAATTCTATGATCTTTGGTTTGTTCTTCTGTGGTTACAAGGTAACCATGGTAACCATCATCATAAAATGACAGTCGATACGAACAGCTGTTAGAGGGGCGGCCATTTTTTCGCTATATACAACGCTTAAACAAGGGGTTTCGTGTATATAACTACTGCAAAGCAATTCCCATTGTATAGTTACAGCCTGTTTATACGTCCATAGCTTATTCATGGTTTATTAGTAATGTTTTCTGTCTCAACTCTGCATAAGTCTCGTATAAAAACTATACACGGTTTATTAGTAAGACTATTAATATATATGTTCATTTAAAAAAGCAATATATCGTAAGAAATGTAAACTCTATTTTATTTAATTTCGTCTTTATGTTTACGCATTATACCGGGATCACTTTTCTTTTTTCTGCATTGTTGTGCAGTACGTTATTCATATTTCTCCAAGTGACTGCTTGAACACCTACAGAGTTCTAACACATCAGTACAGGCTGTTACAAAAAACATTGCAGTGCTTCCATCCCTCAATTGAGGTATAGAAATTCTTATACATTCAGAAATTTGAAATAAATATTGTAGACCAGCCACATGGTCTGAAGACATTAATTCGTCAATTTAAGCACAGAAACTTAATCATAAACAAAAGCAAGAAAAATGTTTTGAATTCAACATTTTCTAAAGTTAATAGAAAAATAATTCGGCCAAGTTGGGGGGCAGTGCCCCCCCCCTGTAACTCCGCCTAGGTCCAAAACCCAAACAGAGGCTATGTTTCTATAAATAGATACAATCAATTCTCTTCGCAGACGATCAGGTTCTGTTGGCCACTTCAGAAGTCCATTTATTCATTGAACACAGTTGCAAGGGACTGCAATGTGACGACTTCTGTAGAAAAGTCAGAAGCAGTGGCGTTTAAAGGTAAATATCCAATAAGAAGTAAAAACAGAATTCTACAATAAGTGAACACATTTAAATATTTAGGGTACCGTCTTTCATATGAAAAAGAAAAGGATATCGATTCTAAAATAACTAATTTTGTAAAAGTTATCGGCATTATCAATTCAATTTTTAAACCTAATTTAGTACAGAAACATACAAGATTAAAGACGTACAACATTTTAGCACGACCTATTTTAATCTAAGGATCAGGAGCCTGGACTTTGACAAAAAAGATGTACAATGTATAACTCCAACGAAATGAAATTCATGAGGAAAACGGCGCGATACACAATTTGGGATAGAAAACGAAATACAGAAATTTTGGAAGAATTGATCGTCCAACCCATATTAAATTTTCTTAAATTCTATAGAGTTAATTGGAAACAGCATGACGAGAAAATGCCAGCAGAATGCTGGCCAAAGGCAGTGCTACATTACCGCCCTTCTGGACAACGATCTATTGGAAGACTATTAAAAAGATGGCAAGAGACCATTGAGACCGCAACAGACCACTAGGCCTAGTGCTTGAAGTGGATGATTTATCTATCTATCTATCTATCTATCTATCTATCTATCTATCTATCTATCTATCTATCTATCTATCTATCTATCTATCTATCTATCTATCTATCTATCTATCTATCTATCTATCTATCTATCTATCTATCTATCTATCTATCTATCTATCCATCTATCCATCCATCCATCCATCCATCCATCCATCCATCCATCCATCCATCCATCCATCCATCCATCCATCCATTCATTTATTTATATGGACATGTTCTAACACAATACAAGTAAGGTAAGATATTCACTTTTAACTTTAAATTAAATTTCCCAAAAGATGCAATTTTTCCACACATATTATTTCATAACTCCACAACCATTATTGATAGAATACTGAAATTTTTTACACTAATTTCACATCTATTTATGCAAAAAGCAGACTACAATAATGCTCATGCCTTTGAAAATGAAAAAATGGGTCACAAAAAATTATGTAAACTTTAATATATCTCATATAGGACACATAAAAATCCAATTGTATTAAAATTAACAACTCTACATGTCTGAGAGTAGTCCACTTTTTAGAAATAAGTGTTTATTACATAAAGTAAAAACATTAAATGTGTCAGAGAAACTCTAACATTGTTATGGTTAGCAAATGATATACGTAACTTCATTTTTTTTTTCATACTCTGATAAAACTGGCTTTAAAAAATATTAGTAACTTTTTATTATACTTCTATCAGCTATTTAAGTTCTAATAAGTCTTTTTATGGTACATTGTAATTTTTGTCCACTTGTGAGTTCATTTTCTTGTAAAATATTAGAAACTTAGAGTTTGCACATTGTGATATTATTTGCGGTCGTTCACGTACATAATATACCCTTAAATAAAAGAAGATGCTTTCTATAACGATATGAAGTTCGATTATAGATGATATATGACCTAAATTTCCATCAGTTCTTTTCTTCCGCTTTTAGATGCTAAATATGTTTCAAAGTGTCGCATATTATAAAAGATCCTATACTGTACACATTTACGTGATGCACTCCTAATAAAACGACATAAGACAGCTTTATGTATCTTCCTATGTAGTTCCAATAATAGAGAAATTAACTAGATTTTCTCGAAGTACAGTACTTCCATTACTGTCAACAATTTCCAGCACGTCTCTATTATTCGTAATCATTCTTGCCACCATTACAGAAAGCCAAGCTACAACGCCTAATCATGTTTCAACTTGAACCGAATGAGAATCAGGTATATGACAAACGTTCACGAGATTTCTCCTATTGGTGCAGATGTCTGAGTTAACTGTTAAGGTTCGATGATTATGATGGCTATTATTATTATTATTATTATTATTATTATTATTATTATTGTAGTTGTAAGTACGTGTATGCAGCAGGAAGGGCGGATGTTAATATAAATGGGAGAGTTATAGTTTAATACAATTTCTTTTTTACTTGAAGGCAAAATCTTCACATAAATCTTTGTCTTTTCGTGCCAAGTTAGAAGAATTATCTGTAGTAATGTCACGAGAGGTCTGAGATCTGCCGATAAATCCACGAGCGAAGCGAGTGGTTTTATCTGGGAAATCTCAGACCTCGAGTGACATTTATTAGGACTATTTCGTGAATAAAATAAAAATTTAAATAATATATCCCTAAAATTCGATCACAAAATGTTAATAATTGTATATTAACGAATACTTAACCTATTCAGACATTGTGAAGTTGAAATACTCGTAGATGAATATCGATTATTGCAATAAAGAAATTCGATGTTATTATTCAGTAATGCCAATTGCGAAAATCGAAATACAGGTTTAACATTGTTAATTACATGTACTGCACTTTTCTCTTATTATTATAACAAATACATTTTCATTATCTGCTGAAATCATAATTTAATTTAACAGTAACAGTGGGGACAGCTATATACCAATGCTTATGTATTCACAGCGAGACATGTTGCTACACAGTGAAGCCATCTCTGTACAGATAGGCCTAATTAAAACACGAATTCTATTACGCCATACGAAAGGCAGTTTGATCAAAGACATTATTACTATGCAAGGTCTTTGAGTTTGATATGCGATGATGTTACATAAATTTGAACGTCTATTAATTGTTTAATTTCAATACAAATGTTATAGGCTACAATTTTATAGTTTACGTTAGGCTACCTGTGGAAGCAGGACCAATGTCAGCTGTGCCTTGTTTCGACCGTTACAATGAGTGCTACACGAAAGCATTTTTTATAGCTCGACAAACGAATTCTCGCTGTAGTAACGGAACTAAAGCTGCATCTACACTGTTCAATATTCCAATCGCGTATGCGTGCAATCTGGGAAGAATAGAATCAAGTTTAAAAGGTACGTTCAATTAAGATGCATAAGGATTTTGTGTCTACATGGTGCGCCGTTTTGGATCTTCACTGCGTAAATATATTAATTAATATTAAATATCAATCTTGCATTCATTGTTTTAAAGTTGAAAAAAAAGTTTAACCGTGTAGTTGCATCTTAATGTATTCATGATCATCAATTTACGGGGAAACAGTTGGCGACAACGACTAAACAAAAGAACGACCATGCGATAAATTGATAGCGATAAATCTAGCTGCAGAAATTATCGCAAAGTCTGACTGTGATTGGTTGGAATTCAAAATTTCATTACACTTCATTGGTCCAAAATGGAATGACGTCATATAAGCGAAATAGTCGTTGCGATTCAAAGTAAAACAAAAATTACACAAAATGTTGTCTTTCAACGAAGTAATTAAATGAATCAGGAAGAGAAGAAAATGATGGAGAAACCATGTATGCAGAATGGCTGAAATGGCTGAAGACAGGTTACCTAAATCGCCATCAAACACGCCAAATACATCACGACCATTGAGGCGGCATCAAGGCGGTGGCAAGGAATATGGTCACCAGACACATAGTGAAGCAAAATGGAAAAATATAGGACACAGTCCTAATATATGAAGAAGAAGAAGTCTTTCAACGGCGACTTTGTTATTGTTCATTGGAACTCACTATCCTACCCCATTATCTCCTGGCCTAGTTGCTTCATGAGTGATGCCTTATTGGTGTTACTTATGAGGTTCAAACCTGTCTTCGGACAGTTGACTAAACAACAAACAATTGGTCTCGAACGTCCCCTTCTAGAAATAATGCATCGAAACTATACAGCATTCTGCAGTCATAATAATGATCATAGTGTACAACAGAAAATGTATCTATATTGATGATAACTATGAATTATGATGATGATGATGATGATGGTGATGATTATGTCGTAATGATAGATAAGGTAAGATAGAGAGATAAATAGAGAAATAATAAAAAGTTCGAAAGCTAGAAAGACAGACTAGACAGACAGAACAGACGAACCAGACAGACAGACCAGAACGCACAGACTAGACAGACAGACCAAAAGAAACAAACCAGACAGACGAGAACAGACAGATCAGACAAACCAGACAGACAGACAGGCAGAGAGATAGATATTTTTGTTCACCAAACAATTTTATTCCACTCGGAATCTTTGCGATTTGAACCGGGTCTCCAACGTAGAAAGCCGCTAACCTAGCCGTTCGGCAAATAAGATTCCATGCCATATCCAATATATGGTTAAAGATGTGCTCATTCCTTAATGTATGTTGACCAGCAAGTATTTTATGAAGCATAAATGGTCTTGCTGGATCCCACGTCGATGTTTCCCTTTCACAGCAACGCGTTGGTGTGAACGCCGCTTCACCTAGACCTCGCAGCTTTCAAACACGTGCGCCGCAGCAACTGCATTCGTTTTTTCTTTTCTTCCTAATAATATTATTTCCCGGAAACTTCTTTCAAGTCGGAGCAAAATAAAAGACACTAATGTACACAATAGAATAGATATAGCAGCATCGAAGAAAAAATATATAAATCACTGCAAAAAGAAAATAATTGTGAAGTGAATGTAAATACCCATTAGCAGTTTTACATTCTTCTATGGTGGACACAGTGAAGATGTGAACTCGTAAATCATTCAACTGCTTATAGGCATGCGGAAAGCTGTGCTCTGACTTCAGTCAACAGAGGGAAAAACCAGCTTCATATGCTTTGCATCGGGTGGGCGTTACGTCCCAACAATATGCAATGGCAATTAGAATTCAAACAGGTAAATACGTCATGATATTTCACACCCAAAATGGAGAACTGCCAATTCGATGCCAACATTGAACTCCGTAATGTACAGTACAACGAAACACAGACACGAGATCCATTTCGTAAAGTCAAAAATGTAGTGTCTACTTTCTTATGGCCATTAAATTATGACTAGAGCCCGAATTTTATGTAATTACATATTCTGGTCCTATAAGAAAAGCTAAAATGTCGGCGAATCACACCAAAGGAATCATTATTCCGAGTTTTAAGTTACATATTTTTACATATTTTGGTGCATAATAAATATTTTGGCATACATTACACATCTATATATATATATATATATATATATATATATATATATATAACTTGAAATGGTAATGGAAATTACGGGAAAACGGCTGAACGGATTTTAATGAGTGACCCCTCATTTTCACGCCTGGCATCCAAAGTTTTTCGGAAAAGTAGTAGTTTTCAATGAAATGTCAATTTTCCTACATAATTTTCCTATTTTCCAAAATCCACCTGTTGTCAGTTTTGAGAACTAATTTTATTGAATCACGGCCGACTTGATTGAATTTCAGAACAAAACACACACTACAATAAACAATAGGCTATTACACGAAGGCCATGACCTGCAGGATTGCCGACATATTTAGAGCTCAATTCAATTTGTTATTAAAAACTGATTCTGCAGTGTATAATTTTCTGAGTACAGCTGTGTATTGGATATTCAAATCTACGAAACTTGAGGTGGTTTGATGACATTATTACCATTAGAAATTAAATATTATTATAGTTAATATCATGATGCGTCTATTTTTCATTAATTGTACATAATATTGATGCTATATTGATGACATGAAAGTGAAACGTTTTGAGGTTATGTAAGTAAATGTAGAGAATATCTTAATTTAGATCTACATTTCTATAATTTACTGAGTGGCTGCTATATACAGTAAAACTACAAAACTTAAGTAAGATAACAATATTGTTATTAGAAATCAAATATTTTTATACTTATTAATCCAGTGGGATTGGGTCTTTTTCATATACTTAATGGCAGTGTAGTGTAGATATTGATATGTGTCATTGTCTTCAGTATTGGCTCGAGAGAACGCAAAAATTACAGTTCCTAAGGAAAGCTCAAAGGTATTACTTACTGATAAAATAAGAGGCCTAGAAATTTTTGTAGTCTCCAGATCATTTCAGCAAGATCTCTTAGTAGGATAAAATGATTTTACGCTCTACATTTCAAGTTCTACATGCAGCAGCTATACGAAAATGCTATTGTTCGAAAGCTTAGCAAACCTGACATTTTTTTTAACTTTTGCCTACAATCCACAATGACCTAAAATAGCTACTGCTATCGTCCTAACAGTGATACTTGCGTTTTCGTGTTGAAACTCAAAAAATGAAGTTGGATAGGTTCAAAAAAAAAGTATTTGGCATAAAAAAAATCCATTCAGAGGGAGTATGTTTCATTATTACGGAAGCAAATAACTATCAAAAATAAGTATTCTTCATTGAAAATAAATCTGAAAAATATTTATTTGAACGTCTAACGAACTTAGTTTGCAGCAGCATTTGCTGCACAAGCCACTAGTTTTATATATTTTGAAAGGACACACTTCTTTTTTACAAATTTTCCCTCGACTTAGCTCATAAGTTATACGTTTTAAAATTGTTTATAAAGCTTTTTCCTTCGTCTCTAGTGCATAAAAATAATTTAATAATTAAAAATGCATTCTGTCAAAAAATGGACATCCCTTTGCCATGTTAACATTTTATGTATCTCTTAGGAAGTAACGGTAAAGTAGGAACAAATAAAAATGCGAGGGATGGGCCATTGTACTGCTACCGTTTGCCACAAACACCCCCAATCAGTTGCTCTGAAAGAAAACAGTAGGTCTTAAGTTTTCTTGAGAAGCTTATTCTGACATCAGGTGATAACAGCTAGCTAGTCTACTGCTATGGCGCCAGTCGCATCCAAGTTAAAAGATCGCAATTAAATTGATGATGCCTTTACTATAGTTCGGGTCAGCTTACTTCATACCCTAATGGTGAAACCTAACCACTTTTCCCCCTTTACTACATATGCTAGTGGATTGTGGTGACTTTCTAGTTTGCAGGTTGAATTTTCTTTTGCCAACTACGTTTCGAATTTCGATACTGACAAATACTACAAATGGCAGTGATTTTGTACCTAGTATATTGGAGTTCCATGAAATTGAAATTGTACTAGATTTCTGAGTCTATTACTGGAAAGTAGTGAAATTTGAACATACTAATAATTAATTAATATCAGTATTAATATTAATGCATAATAGATATGTTATGTGTTGCGTTGTGGTTATAATTCAAGACTGTAGTCAGGTAAGTTTTCGGAGTTAATACTAATAATTTCATGTGGTCAAACAAAACACATTTTTAGGTTAGGACTCGTAAGTGAATTTTTTAGTCAAACCAATGAATTTCGTATTGCTAGACAAAATACTTGACATGTTGATCCCTTTCTCGCATAGTTTGCCTACGAAAATATGTTACAAGTTATTGAATTATTTAGAATAACCTTCCAACGGTAAGCAAGTAAGTCATTTAGTACGAAGGATCGTCTGATATCTGGTAACAGTTGGCAACACTGACAAGACGGCACTATTTGCTGTTTAGGAAGTGTTCTTATGTGACCGTCACTATAGTGACTGCAAAATCGCTCCGTACAAAATCTTCATGTTACAAATAAAAAACGTGCTCCGTCGAAAAAACAAGTTCTTTTACACAAGTGGTGCTGCAACCTTCTACCAGTGAATTTAATAAAGATTTGTGCATGGCAAAGGGGTATAAACCACAGTCTAGTATATACAGTCGCGAAGCTCAATACGTAGTAAATATGCAAATATTAGGTAGTTGCTCACCACTAGGATCGCTAACATCGCCTCATTACAGGCAATGCAAAATAGTACCGTCACAGTCTATTGTTTCTAGCACCCTCAAAACTCAAACTTCGTGCCTGTATATAGTAGACTGTGGTATAAACTTGGAGTGCCAGAGTTTCAAGCATTCCTAAGCAAATACTGCAACTCTGATGTTTCAACACTCTGGAAAAATTATTTGAACTCCTGCTACATTGACACAATGGAAAAGATTAGAGCTTCACTTGTCGATTCCTATGCAATGGGTTACAGCAGAAAATATGGAAGAAATATTTAATTGTTAATTGCGTCTCTAAATGAGCATCAATCACATGTGCGCCTGTAATTTTGCAAAATATATCTAATAGAGCTTACATTTTAAGTTACATATTTTTTTATTTATTACATATTTATCTAGATTTACATATTTTGCCATTTTTGGCTACAGATGTCGTATTTTCATATTATATAAAATCCGGGCTCTAATTATGACCATAAATATATGTCCAACTAAGTACATGTTCACTTTATTTTTGTCCAAAACACAAATGTTGTGTCCACACTTGTACGTCCACTGCATGAATGTCCAATTAATTAAGTCCATCTACAAATTTAATGTCCACTTAATCAATTACCCAGACGTCGTCTTCTGTTTTTTCATTTTCATATTACCTTCAAATAACTAATAGCTTTAAGTTCGGATGTTCCTGTACAAATTGCATTATAAGTACCTCTCTTTTCACATTTCCATTCTCCTGCCCATTCCTGCCGTATGAATTTGTACAATAACAAAGGTTTTCCTTTCTACGACTGGATAAATTTAGCGAGATAGGTATAACCAAATCGTTCTCACAGTCACAGTAAACAATGAAACAGAACATTGAGCATTATAAAATTGCAACGATGATGAAAACACTGTATTAATTTGTACAAATTTGCCTGGTGGTGTGTCTTACGGCCTTAACTGTAAATAATACACATATGCATTTCTTATTCTGCACTACCGTGACTACAGTAACCAAGGGCCGGATTTAGGTATAGTGCAGCTCCTAGACAGTGCTAAAATTTACCGCCTCCAACTCCCACAAACAGTTTATGAGCAGCTATTATACAGGGATATCATTTTATTTTTACTAACATTTCTAATATTAACCTGGCTATACCTCTGGATTAACGGTTGAGAACCGAAAACACTATTTGCTACCCCTTTCCACTGAGTTCGATGATACTGGCGTAAAATACAAACAAATCATTTTACTAGGTACAGGAGGGAAGAAAAGTAGTTCATCCATTTACGTAAAGTAGGAAATAACGCAATTTTGAGTTTGATAATATTCATGAGGTTTTTCTTTAATCAAAATTCAGTACAGTATTAACAACAAGTGTTTTCACTCATGAACTGAGCTATCCATTCCGACATATTCATTATGCAGTGTACATTATACTGTCTATTGCACATTCGCGTACAATATGGAGAATGAAGATAAATTCAAGAATAATCATAATATGGACATTTAAACATATTTTTGAAAATGGTGGCCGTTCATTTCGATACAGGCTTCAGTTCTTTTGAACATATTATCGCACTATAGAATATTGTACCTAATTTTAAATTACCAGTTTCGTCCTTCGTACTAGTAACTGATGTTGGAATAATTCTGTACCTACTCTATAAAAGAGTACCTTACATACTGTAAATACAATCTTCACTTCTGCCGTTCACACCTGTGGAGTAACGGCTAGCACGTTTAGCCGCGAAACCAGGTGGCCCGGGTTCGATTCCCTGTCGGGGCAAGTTACCTGGTTGAAGTTTATTCCGGGGTTTTCCCTCAACCCAATATGAGCAAAGGCTGGATAACTTTTAGTGGTGGACCCCGGACTCATTTCACCAGCATTATCACCTTCATCTCATTTAGATGCTAAATAATCTGAGATGTTGATAAAGTGTCGTAAAATAACCTACTGTCTGTCTGTCTCACTTCTGCCCGATCCGGAAAGATAAAATTACTCAAACAAGCTATCTACTGTCCGTCCAAGTGGTTTTGTCGCTGGGTCGTAGAAAGGAGGGAAATCACGTGACATTTAATTAACGAGGCCCTTTTATTTAAATCATTTTAAACAGTTGTATAATATTACGTAGACGTCCAATTTCTAACAGAAATTAATGTTTTCAGAAAAGATCTAAGACAGCCCAGCCACTAGCCTTTACAGAGGGCCGAGCAGAAGTGGGTGAGGGAAACCGGAATGCGACGTATGCAAACGGACGATAGTACCTGTGCGAGAATATGATTCAATATTGAAAGCTCTTTCGTCACTGGAAAATGCGAACATATTTCTGGAACATACTATACCCACTAACTCAGTACTGTTTGTGTTTACTATGACCGTAAGGCGACTTTGACTTCATAAGCTTGGTTCTGTGTGAAGGACGGTTGCAAATTTACTAGTAGAGAGGGTGGGAGTGAAGTACATTCAAAAACTCAGGTACAATAAAAATTGAAGTAAAAGTAAAATGATGTCCCTGTATATGTCATGTTTAGTTTAAATTAGTTTTAAATGAAATGTTACAATTCAGAAAAGAATAAATTACTGGAATCAAAATACATGCGTCTTACTTATGAATTATAACGATTTCCTTCTCACTTTCTTCCCAGAGAAAGCATTCATGACGTCATCAAAGTAGATCTGACGAAGCATATCAGACTCGAAGCAAATAAATACGAATATATTCAAACCTAATCATTGTCGAAACAAAATTAATTTGTGAAAGGCAAACTGTGGGTTTTGTCTGTGGTATAATAATTATTACGAGTATTTCTTACTTCGATAGGAAGTATAAAGTAAATTGAAAAATTAACTCCAATCTTTTTGCGGAATAAACCTTTCATATCGAATTATATAGTGCACATTCTGGAAAGTGGTTAAATAATATTGTTGACGATATTTCGGCAGAACTCATATCACTATTCGTTGCGGACGGGCGACGGCCAACTGATCTACTGCGTCCATTCATACTGCGTTCAAGTAGTAACTGAGGGTTCTAGTTACTATTCATAGCAATAATATAATAAACACACATCCAATTTGATTTTCAACAATGCATTCTTGTTTATACAAGCAGTTAAATTTAAGCAGTTTCACAGTACAATAACGTGATACCGGCATTACAATATAATTATGCAGCTGCACACTTTCCTTTTACTATCGCCACGACCACGACAATGCGATAACAAGACAGTATCCAATTTCCACAAGGTGTTCAAGAACAAACTTCCGAAAAGATTTACCAACAAGCATTTTAAAAACAAATTTCACTCTAAAATGAAAAGGAAAAAAAAAAAAAGAGACAAAGAGAAAGAGGGAGAGAAAATTCCGCCCCTCTGGAAATTACCGCCCTAGGCAACTGCCTAGGTTGCCTAGGCGTAAATCCGACACTGCAGTAATCTAGACATACAGTCTATAAAAATGGACATAAATGTGCAAGGACACGGTTCGTATGAACCTCGCAAAGGTTACTTGAACGAAGTATGAATGGACGCAGTAGATCAGTTGGCCGTCGCCCGTCCGCAATGTATAGTGATATGAGTTCTGCCGAAACGATTTCCTGACTTCAGATATAAGTGAATAATGTAGCATAAGCAGAAATTCCGTAGGCAAATATTTTTAATTAAATATGTTGTTATTTCAATGCCTTGCATCTAGCAACGAAGTCATTAGCATTCTTGCTCTCCAATACTTCTGGGCTACAGTGTCTTCTGCAGAGAGTGCATTGCAGTGGCTCTTGACTGTTGCACAGGGACACGATTTGTAATTCATGTAAGTGGCTTGCCAAGCAATCAGCCCGAAGGCTACAACTGCAGTTTTCCGTGGTGCTTGTGGGATTACTTCTGGGTTCAAGATTAGGGTGTTCCATTTTTTGTTTTCGGCATGTATTTTTGTTTCCTCAATATGAAAGTGTGAGAATTCAGAATTGATTAGGCGATTTACTGAAGCCATTGACAAATTTTGTCGTTTTCATTTGCTGTAGCCTATTGTTGTGCCTTTCTTGGCAAGTGTATCTGCCAGTTCGTTGCCCTCGATCCCACAATGTGCCGGGACTGTGCCCACTGTATGCGAATTGTTTTGTTAAGATTTTGAAGTTGAACTAACATGTCGTAGCAATCCTGTATTTATTTTCAAATATAAGGTCATAATATTAGCTGTATATTTGCAAATATGTTTTAAAAATTCAGAAAAAAGAAAAAGATATGGAATGAAAAAAGTAAAGGCTTTTGTCAGCCAGATTTTGCAAGACTTACTTATTTTATTTATTTATTTATTTATTTATTTATTTATTTATTCATTTATTTATTTACTCTGATAGAGTTAAGGCTATCAGGCCTTCTTTTCCACACCATCAAAAACTTATTAAACTGCTTCACGAAAAAGAAACATATGAGAGAAGTGAGAAGCCTTGAAATACAATTAGGTACCAGATATTAATTGAAAGACGACACAAGTACACATAATCTAAAATTCCTTATGACAATAGTAGACAACAAGGTGTAACGTGTAGGCCTAATAGTTATGTAATTTCAAAAATGCTACATTTGCGGCTGTAAGCCCAAGGAAATGAATAATACCGTGAAAGAATGATCATACAGTAGCGTGCAAATTAATCCGAACACGACATATTTTTACATTTTCTGTCATTGTTGGCCTCACAGCTGCTCATACAGCTTTAATTGACATCTGTAGTACGTGTAATTCCATTGTTGAAGGTCTGCCGTTATTATTTTTTTATAATATGTGACATTTTGCCTGTCGTTTTGTACTTATAAGCATTTCAGTTGTGTTGAAGACTTAATACTGCAATCCTGTGTACGTTCTGTCGTCTTCACAAATGGATACAACTCCACGAAAACGGTCTAAAATTATAACATTAGCAGAACATTCTTCTATGACACAGAGGCAAATTGCTGCAGAATGTCACATCGGTTTGGCTACTGTTAATTCGATCATAAAACGATGCAGGGAGACTGGATCCATCACACCCCAGAAAAAAGGAAACTGTGGCCGGAAAAGGAAGACTTCACCTGCAGATGATCGTTTCATTGTCAGGAAAAGTAAATTAAATCCTAGACTAACTGCTGTCGACTTAACCCGCGAGTTAATGGCTACCACTGGGGCGAATATTCACGTCACAACAGTGCGGCGTAGGCTTTTGGAAGCTGGACGAAGGGCTCGTAAGCCTACTAAGAAGCAACTGCTAACCCCTGTTATGTGCAAAAAACGCTTAATGTGGGCAAAATTACATCAACACTGGACAGTGAATGACTGGAAGAATGTACCTTTTTCCGATGAGTCTCATTTCGAGGTCCACGGCTACCGTGTTTCTTACGTACGGAAAGGATCCGAAAAAGTAACAGTAGCTCATCTCCATCAAGCACCCAACTACCCCCCTAAAGTAATGTTTTGGGGTTGTTTTACACATGAAGGGCCTGGAGCATTAATACCTATCAAGGGAATGATGAATTCTGACAAATATATTCACTTATTGGAAACCAGAATCGTACCCCAGCTGCAAAAATAATTTCCGGATGGCAGAGGTGTGTTCCAACAAGACCTGGCACCATGCCATACGTCTTGAAAAACTATAGAATTCTTCAACAAGAAGAATATTCAGGTACTCCCCTGGCCAGGCAACTCACCCGACATCAACCCCATTGAGAACTTGTGGTCAATTTGCAAAAGAAGAATGCAAAAAATGGATTGTTCTACAAAGGAGATGATGATTTCTGCCCTCATTGGTGTATGGTTTCGCGATGAAGAAATGAAGAATATTTGTGGGAAATTAGTGGAATCCATGCCAAATCGTCTCAGAGCTGTTATTAGGAACAAGGGAGGCCACATAGATTACTGAGATATGTCTTAGATCCTTTTTTTTTTATCCCGTTTGAGTGTTTTTGCATAAGTAATTACGTTGTTCGGATTAATTTGCACGCTACTGTATTTATCTGCCATTACAGCTTCTTTATCTTGGACACATGTGCAAAGACTTCTTACACATTTGGCTAGAGTTGATATACGAAAGTAGCAAGTCAAGATAAAATGGAAAAAAGTGCATCAGAGGAGGAACTGATTAAATCATCAGCCCTCCAGTGAGGGTGACCACAAATATCAGAATATAGAACAGTTATGTTTTTTTAATCGATTAATTAAAAAAAATACTAAAATTTCGATTTGAGATGCGCTTGATGCCAAAATGTCATATTGACAAAATTATCTTTCTTGAAAATATAGATGATATTGAATGATATGTAAAGAGTCCCTAAGAATTTGTAATAAAATGTTTCGTATTTCAAGACTTGGAATTTTAATTTCACTAATAGCCTAGTTGTAGGTAGACTGTGGAAGGGAACCTCTCGCTCCAAATAACATACCTTTGACGACCCACTGATTCACAGGTATGTTATATTTAGAAGAGAGGAAAGGTAGGCATGGTTCATGTACTTCTTGTTTTTCCTTGTTGACCTCGTCCGCTTGTAAGAGGTTTCTCTCAAAGCGGATGGTTGGATCTAATATCATGGCCTTATCCTTAACCCTGCCGATGGCTATGATGTCCGCGCGCCTGTTGGAATCTGCGGCCGAAATGCAATGAACCTCTTCGTGAACCTCCCAACCAAGGTGTCTTAGGACTTCTGCAATACTTGTCCTCACTCTGTGATGTCTGTTGTTCCGTAGCAGCTCGCTTTTCCTGCAGAATCCCAATACTTGACCGATAGTTTCTGTCTCGTTGCAGACAGTATGCCTACAACGGGTTGTATTAAAGGATCTGCCAGGAACGGATCTTCCAGGAATAAGATTGCAAGCAACCTTCACCGCATTGACGTATTCAGATGTTGAAAGAGGTTTTTTGCTGGATTTTTTTAAGTAGGTTATTTTACGACGCTTTATCAACATCTTCGGTTATTTAGCGTCTGAATGAGATGAAGGTGTTAATGCCGGTGAAATGAGTCCGAGGTCCAGCACCGAAAGTTACCCAGCATTTGCTCATATTGGGTTGAGGGAAAACCCCGGAAAAAACCTCAACCAGGTAACTTGCCCCGACCGGGAATCGAACCCGGGCCACCTGGTTTCGCGGCCAGACGCGCTTGGACATCCATGAATTAACTTTAGGGCACTCAGCATACATAATCACTCCTTTCCCTTTATGTGGCAGTTGACGCCAAGCCTGGAAAGGTCTCGTTCTTAGAATTTCTCTAAGTTCCCTCCCACTTGTCTTTGGAGAAAGAGACGACTTAGTAAAATTAAATTTTCCAAGGGTCGCATTTTTCTCTTCTTCAAGATTCCGTATGTGGTGTAAATGTGGATCATGAAGGGGCTGAAGACGATTACAGATATTAAAATGCTGTATACTGGCTTCCCATTCCGCACACAGTATACCCAGTCGACGAACTTTTTAGATGAATATAACAAAGAATTTGGAGTGTCGTCTGGCAACATCGTGATTTCTTTGACAGCACTTCTATTTTGTCAAGATCTCTTAAGAAACCGGTGGATAATTGATTTAAAGGTGCACATTGTAAGGGATATATGAGACTAGGCCACACATATTCATTAATAATTTTTAATTTCTGCTCAGATTTAAGTAATATTATTTGTACAAGGCCATTAAGATCAGATGTTAGATTTTTAAAAATTCTAAGTTTGTCAATTGAAATTTCATCAGTAAAATCAATGCCAAGATATCTATTTTTTATCTGTTATTGAATCAATTTTTTACCCTTGTAAAGTTGTAATTTTTCCCTGTGTTAAATTCCCTTTCCTTAGTTCTAAAGCTTTACTGTTTGAAGGATTAGTTGTTAACCCAACTCTGCAGACTGCCCTCTGCCACATTGAGCATTGTTGTTTACTGATCAAAGTTATGTTATCAGCAAAGCAGATAAAGACGGCAGATTTTCCGATAAATAATTTGTATCCATATTGTTCAGTGATTTCATGACCACGTATTAAGTCCACCAGTGAACGAAATTAAATTTGTTACTTTCTATTCCTTTATCTTTCATGTTGTGAAGTTTAATGGTTCCAAGTCGCCATATTTGTAAACTGTGAAACAAATTCTTAAAAATGGTTTTGTGTAGTGTATTGAAAACTTGTCCGGTTTACGAGTAATTCAGTTTTTCGTCATTCGTGTAAAGAAATTGTATGTTGGACGTACGGTAAAGTGGGGATATTTCGGACGCAGGGGTAACATCGGACGGTAATTCAATTTATCATATTTTATGTTGGTAACACCAGTTCTTAGCATCTTTTCCGCGCTTTTTACTATGTTCGTATGTTTCTGCACATTTTTAAAGACCCATTGGTGAACTGGTGTTACCAACATAAAATATGATAAATTGAATTACCGTCTGATGTTACCCCTGCGTCCGAAATATCCCCACTTTACGGTACCTAATACGATTTGAAACGAAGCTCCTCGTTCAACATCTAAGTACTCGCGAACTATCAAAGTGACCTCCAAGCAAAAATACGAATAATTAAAATATAAAATTCATTGTTCCACGTAACCTTTCTAGCTCTTATGGGTCATTACTTGCCAAAATGTTCTTAAGTAATAATTTGCATGTATATACACTGTAATACGTGTGGGCTGATTTGTAACATTAGTAGTCGCGTGGGGGTTAGAGTGGCCCCCAATTAAAAACACGAATTAAAATACGAAATATCCTGGTTCTTACTTACATTACTTACAAATGGCTTCTAAGGAACCCGAAGGTTCATTGCCGCCCTCACATAAGCCCGCCATCGGTCCCTATCCTGTGCAAGATTAATCCAGTCTCTATCATCATATCCCACCTCCCTCAAATCCATTTTAATATTATCCTCCCATCTACGTCTCGGCCTCCCTAAAGGTCATTTTCCCTCCGGTCTCCCAACTAACACTCTATATACATTTCTTGATTCGCCCATACGTGTTACATGCCCTGCCCATCTCAAACGTCTGGATTTAATGTTCCTAATTATGTCAGGTGAAGAATACAATGCGTACAGTTCTGCGTTGTGTAACTTTCTCCATTATCCTGTAACTTCATCCCGCTTAGCCCCAAATATTTTCCTAAGCACCTTATTCTCAAACACCCTTAACCTTTGTTCCTCTCTCAGAGTGAGAGTCCAAGTTTCACAACCATACAGAACAACCGGTAATATAACTGTTTTATAAATTCTAACTTTCAGATTTTTTGACAGCAGACTAACTTAGATGATAAAAGCTTCTCAACCGAATAATAACACGCATTTCCCATATTTATTCTGCGTTTATTTTCCTCCCGAGTGTCATTTATATTTGTTACTGTTGCTCCAAGATATTTGAATTTTTCCACCCCTTCGAAGGATAAATTTCCAATTTTTATATTTCTATTTCGTACAATATTCTGGTCACGAGACATAATCATATACTTTGTCTTTTCGGGATTTACTTCCAAACCGATCGCTTTACTTGCTTCAAGTAAAATTTCCGTGTTTTCCCTAATCGTTTGTGGATTTTCTCCTAACATATTCACGTCATCCGCATAGACAAGAAGCTGATGTAACCCGTTCAATTCCAAACCCTGCCTGTTATCCTGAACTTTCCTAATGGCATATTCTAGAGCGAAGTTAAAAAGTAAAGGTGATAGTGCATCTCCCTGCTTTAGCCCGCAGTGAATTGGAAAAGCATCAGATAGAAACTGACCTATACGGACTCTACTGTATGTTTCACTGAGACACATTTTAATTAATCTCTACTGTATGTAAATACTCTGACTCATATGCATCATTACTTGCCATAATCTTCTAGAGTAAGAGATTTCACGTATAGAATCACAAAAATAATACTATACTACTTGTGGACTAATTTATGATATTAGTAGTCGCGTGGGGTCAACAGAACCCCAAGCCTAGAAAATTTAAATTAACGCAACAAATGACAGTGATAAACTGGAAGTTATCATGTAGTCGTATTGCCGACACCTTTAAGGAAGGTACTGATAAGCTGGGCAACAGCGTAAAAATAATACAAACCAACATATAACACGCGACTACTTAAATTTTAATGTGCGACTGCAGTGTCAAAACACTCAATAGTGATTATAGTTACTCACATTATGGTAAGGGGCTGCACCAAGTGATGAGTCCGTGATCTTCAGAGCTGGAATCAACGGAACTGAGGGAGTTAATTACTTCCTCGACACACTCATCCAATATTCCCTCTTTCGTCCATGCCTCTTCTTTTGACGTCAGTCACTACTCCTGCCCAGTCTGCTGCAGTGACTTCCTGTTTTCATGGCAAAGAAGCACATGATGGTAATGGAGTAACACTCAACATATCTTAAATGGAACAAGTGTTGTGAAATTTAATCCTATACTACGCATAAGTAGGCAGTTCAGAATCGATTCTGAACAGTGCTGGAACAAACTTTATGAAATAATTACATAAAAAAAACATGATAGCCCTTATTTGGTCCATGTAGCATCCGTCTTTGTACAAGAATAAATCCTTCAACATGTTTCCGGATTTAACTTGTATATAAATAATAGAATATGATAATTTTAGTTGATGACGCATATATTTGGTGCAAGAATAATTCCATTAACCTGTTTCTAAATCAGTCTTGGATACTGCACTTAATAAATCAATCCAATCCAATTTCAATAGCGTGGATTGTGTAGGCCTAACCTATCAAGATAATTCTTTGTGTTGGCCTAATTGTGCATCATTGTTTACGTTGTAAGCAAAAACAAATAAAAAATTAAGGTGGAACATAAATATTATTTTAAGAAACACAGGAGAAAAAAGTGAATAAATGATGAGCACAGAAACGCTATTGCATGGCACTTTGTTTTCTTAACCACTAGAATAACCTTAGGAATTAAAATGAACAGCTTCAGTAGGTCCACGGTAAAATAGTAATTTTTCCTTAATTTGTATTTTATTTTTTGGCCTAGGGAAAATGCTCGTCCTTTACAACACTCGCAAAAATACAATTTTTATTATTATTATTATTATTATTATTATTATTATTATTATTATTATTATTATTATTATGGGCTAAGAGGGATGAAGTGAGAAGAAAATGGAGAAAGTTACACAACGCAGAACTGCACGCATTGTATTCTTCATCTGACATAATTAGGAACATTAAATCGAGACATTTGAGATGGGCAGGGCATGTTATACGTATGGGCGAATCCAGAAATGCATATACAGTGTTAGTTGGGAGACCGGAGGGAAAAAGACCTTTGGGGAGGCCGAGACGTATATGGGAGGGTATTTATTAAAATGGATTTGAGGGACGTTGGATATGATGATAGAGACTGAATTAATCTTGCACAGGATAGGGACCGATGGTGGACTTATGTGAGGGCGGCAATGAACCTGCGGGTTCCTTAAAAGCCATAAGTAAGTAAGTAATTGTTATTGTTATTGCTATTATTATTACATTGCAATTTTGTAAAAATTAGTATTTTAACTTATGTTGTACAAATAGAGATGAAAGCAAGTCTAGTGGTGGGGTTGCCACCTTTAGCCTATGGACAGGCTGAGGACCATACGTAAATGTGACGAACACCGAATCATTGCCAATGAAATGGAGTTTTTAAGAAGAACTGCTGGCTATACTAGATTAGACAAGAAGAAAAATATGGATATTTTGAAATGCAAATAAGACGAAGACCATGTCATAGGAAGAAAGATAAAGAAGGGAAACTTCCGATTTCTAATTGAGGCAGTAGAGCAAGAGAATATCTTCAAATACTTGGGGTGTACTATATAAGCAATAACATGAGCTGCTGCCACGAAGTGAAAAGGAGGATAGCAATGGCTAAGGAAGCTTTTAATAGAAAAAGGAGCATCTTCTAGGGACCTCTGAAAAAAAGAACTAAGGAAGAGACTAGTGAAGTGCTTTGTATGGTGTGTAACATTGCATGGGGCAGAAACATGGCATTACGACGAAGTGAAGAGAAGCGAATAGAAGCATTTGAAATGTGGATATGGAAAAGAATGGAACGTGTGAAGTAGACAAAGAGAATAAGAAATGAAGCTGTGTTGGAAAGAGTGGGTGAAGAAATAATGAAGCTGAAACTGATCAAGAATAGTAAAAGGAATTGGTGGGTCACTGTCTGAGAAGAAACTGCCTACTGAAGGATGCACTGGAAGGAATGGTGAACGGGAGAAGAGACCGGGGTATAAGAAGATATCAGATGATAGACGACATTAAGATATATGGGTCATATGAGGAAACAAAGAGGAAGTCAGAAAATAGGAAAGACTGGAGAAAGCTGGGTTTGCAGTGAAAGACCTGCCCTTGGGGAGAACACTAAACGAATGAATACTTACTTACTTACAAATGGCTTTTAAGAAACCCGAAGGTTCATTGCCGTCCTCACATAAGCCCGCCAGCGGTCCCTATCCTGTGCAAGTTTAATCCAGTCTCTATCATCATACCCCACCTCCCTCAAATCCATTTTAATATTATCCTCCCATCTACGTCTCGGCCTCCCTAAAGGTAAAACGAATGAATGAATGAATGAATGAATGAATGAATGAATGAATGGTCAAAAACTCGCATTTTCAATACAGTTTAAAGTGCACATTCGCTGTAATCAGTAAGCCTACTATTAACTTTGTAAGATTTTTAAAAGAATAAAAAAGAAAATAATCCTCACCAGCTATATAAATGTTAATATGTTTTGATAGTATTTATTCACACACGTTATTATATAAAATCTAGTAGTCAATTGAGGACTGAATATGACAAACGACGGAAAGTGTCACAAATCTCAATTTCCGCTTCTTCGCTTGGAACGATTGTAGCCTGTGTGCCGTGCTTTGTAACCTGGTGAACGTGGAAAATGCTAGTTCCATCTGGTTTAGTATAATTTTTGTGGTAAGACTTAGCTAATGATGAGGTGCAAATTATGGGAAATTGGCAAGATCCCCAAACTTTTCCTTCGCGGCACTTTCATCGGTCACCAGTCCTCAATTGTTCTGTGGGTGGGCTGAATAATTACGTTCCTTTTTAAAGGGTACACATTTTTTTGTATAATTATCTGCTTTTAGGGCGGAAAGCTGTAGCCTCATTTCTACTTCTGCATTTACCTTATTTCGTTAATCTATTTTCATGGATAAATACGCAAAGAATCCAGATAAGTTATGAAACTATAAATATTATTATTTTTTAGACCTTTAATAGTATTAACGATATTAATAATAATAAAATACAATTATTAATATTTATTTTGTAATATTACGATTATATAATAATAATTATTATTATGTTTCATGCTTTTTAGATCTTAAATAGTATTAATGACATTAATAATAATTAAATATAATAATTATTACTTATTTAATATTACGATTATATCATAATAGGCCTAATTATTATTGGTGGTGTCTCATGTTTTTATTGATTCGTATGTTCGTGACTTTGTAGCTATACATTTTGCAGTGTTCTCCAAATTTAAGATAGTATTTAAATATAATTTACCATTCACAGAATTCCAAACTTTCATAAGCATAGCATTATACGATTTATTTTGTTTGTATTTATTGAGAAGGAAGGATGGTCATAAAACAATGTAATGTATTAAAACCATAACACCTCATTGTCCTCAGTAATTTTTAAATAGCGTCGCGCGTTCGGTAGTGTTTTAAATGTACCTGTCTAGTCGAATCTTAACTCTAAGCCCCCAGTACACACATTAAATTTATTCCTAAAACTGTCATAGACGCTACAAAACGTAAATGTTTTTATTCCGCACTTATTGGTGCAGTTTTCAAACAGAAATCTTACTATAACTAAGAAACCTTACCTCGGTGGGAAGTGATTCATCCTAGTTGCCCCATGGGAATCGAACCGAGTTCCACAATACACATATTCTCCATAAAACGCTATCTTTGCTTGCTTTAATTGAAACCAAAAATCATAATGGCGGTCCAATATGTCATTTGCATTGTTGAAGACGGCACTGTTACGCGTTGAGCGATGAACACGAATTCCATAGAGAATGAAAAAATGGAACTAGCGTCAGTGAATAGAAGCTGTAGATAAGGAAACTGATAGTACTTGGGTTGAGAACTTCCGATCTGACTTTAAAATGTAGTTAACCGGCTGCAAGGGAATTTAAATTCTGTCGTTTTCATATTTTATATTTCAAACGTATTTTTAAGTTTTCTGAAGATTGATCTAACGTACATTTTATGATGCAAGTATGTACTGTATACTTGTTACTTATCAGTAAAAAAATCATAAATCTTTACTTAATTTTGTATTTGAAACTTCATTCTTACTATGTTGGCTGCGTTTTCATAACAGTTAGGAGATGAAGCTTAATGTTGCGACGCTCAGTGGTCCGAATCGCTTAAAACCCGGACAAAAGTAATAACTTCTTTTCCAGTGCCCATATTAACTTGAAATTTGGTACACTTATTACTAATAACATGTATCTAACGTGTGCAAATTTTGATGTCATTTGGAAATGAATAACTACCCCTCTTGAGGGGTGAGATAATTATGCGTTCATTAATAAGGGCCAAATTAGATATTTTTATCACACTGCTGTTATTTTATTGCAAAACTCGATAAATGCAATAATTATAGTCATTTTATGTACACGATTTCATCAGCAACCCCTAATATAAGGGTTGAAAAGTTACATAAGTTATGTAATCCACAAGTTTAAAATTATATATAACCTGTATAAGTTATAATCGAAATTCAATTAAGGATTGTATTTTTGTGGGTGAGTACATTCTTACATTTAGTAACATAAATAATCCGTTAGTATTTTCATAGTTTTGTAGGGGTATCCAAAATGTTACGTACCATTTAATACTGCTGGTAATATAACTTGTATGAACTTGCACACTTGTAAATTCCATTATATTATTGTGCTAAATTATATTAGAATATCTACATGTTTATACATTTTGCTATGAAGTTTATGGCTAAGCAGAAATAAAGTATGCATTTTGATACTTACAAAGGTGTTGAGCATTTGCATCTGAGAAGTGTGCCTTGGATGCACTGAGTAGTTTCATTGTTGTAAATGCAGACAAGTTGAAATACAGAACTGTTTGAAGGTCGCAATTCAAACACCAATCAATCAGTCAATCTTCGTAATGTATCCAGCTGTTTGCTGATAACATAAAGTCCACTATAGTCCACTGTAGTCTTTTCAGTTTTTCTTTTCATGAGAAATGAGGGGTATTTTGATCGGTGTTCATTATAGATGCCTGTTGCTAGTAGCCAGAGGTGGGGTGTAGTCAATATATACTGCAGGGCTGTGTCTTCTGCAACTGGTTCTGATGATTTTAATTTACTTCTTTTGAGGTTTATGGATGGACAGTATAGAAGAATGTGTTCCAGATCTTCATCATGATTATTACACCAAGAGTGATTCGAATTTGAAAAAGGAAGACAAAATATTCTTACGTGATAAAGTAAAGAATTTCAAGAGGAACTTAGATCTCCAGCCTGTCACTCGTCCCCGCAAGCTGATGTTTCAAATTCGTCATCTTCCCCTTCTCTTCTTCGGATATTACCAAAAGACCAAGCACTTCCGAAGATATATTTAATTTTTATTTTCTTTTGGTGGTTTATTCAAACTGGAAATTAATGGGTCAGAAGTCAACATTAATCTGATAAAGAGGTCTAAATTGTCGTCTCGTTTTAAAATTCTTCGAATAAAACTTCCCGAAATGTTGTCACATCTTAGTTTTTAGATTCAGTGGCATCATCTAATAATTCTGCAACCGATAAAATAACTGAGCTGCCGGCACAATTACAGACCCATGCAGGCCTACTTGGGTGGCATACAGTAGGCCTATTGACATTTTGAAAAATCCTGGCTGAGTGTAAGAGAAGGCCTTACGGCCTTAACTCTGCCAGGTTAAATAAAGCCATTTTATTATTATTATTATTATTATTATTATTATTTTTATTATTACTATTATTATTATTACTATTATTATTATTATTATTATTATTATTATACTTGCTATCATTGATAACACTTTTCAGAAGAATAAGAAGTAGAAGAAATGTCTGTAAATGGTAACTAACTTTCTCGTTATAATCAGTCTGAATTTTTACGAAGATACGTGGTTTCGTTGCGGTGACTAATTTTGTTCTAACGCTGATAATATTGAAGAAAAAACCACATTCTTATTACACTTTCTAGTGACTTTGTGCTATGACTGTCCAAATTTAATTCACATTTATTCTTTATATATTACACAACATATTCTTTATGTTGCACAAGAATCTTATTACCCTTTTCTTTAATTTTCTTGTAAATTTCTTCGCAACTAACACAAATTCATTTTTATACACTACATTATGCACACATTATACAATGACCTGAAATCAACAAAAGTCCTCTGAATATGGAAAAAATTAAGGGCCTTTGTTGTTTACTTCCAACAAATCTCTCCTCAGTCTTTTAAGTAATCAAACATAACTCTCGGTAAGTGCGTACGGCGCGACACGTGTTGACGGACCAGGCTCACTGATATAATTCAGAGGTCATAATTCGCAGAGTTGCAGGGTTTTGCAGATGACCGTATGGAACGAAGACAACTACAATGGTTTGGACACGTGCAACGGATGTCAGACGAGAGGTGGCCCAAGAAAGTATTGAATTGGTCTCCACCTGGAAGAAGAAAATGAGGACGGCCTAGATATATGCGGAGGGGGAGAATTATAGAAGCAATGAGAGCTAGAGGCCTGGAAGATGGATCCTTGAATAACAGAGAAGAATGGAAAAAGGGAATCCAAGGCAACCGCTTATAAAGTGGAGAAGCCTTAAAAAAAAAAAAACAACCTTCAGTGACAAACTTATAAATGCCTACCAATATACATTATGTAAGTTTCACAGTGTACATTGGTGAACATTTTTTTAAAACACTAAAACAATTTAGTTTTTTTGCCCAAAACAAGAGCAATAGAAACTTGATTTATTATCAGTACTTAGAAACAAAAAGTACTGAAAACTGTAATTGTTCCTAATACATAAGATCATAATACCTTCACAAAAAATATACTTAGCATTTTACTTTGCATAATTAAGGTATACACAATGTTCAGAAATCACTTATAAAAATGCAGAATTAATCAGGAAAGATTTGTGTCACTTTTGCCCGTAAGTATTGACCAGAACCTTTCAAGTATTCTTCGAAAAACACTTGATCTTATTAGAATGACTATTGAGGATTATTAGTGAGGTAATTTTGTGTTTTTAATATGAAGTTCGAAAAATGACTTTTGTCCGGCTTTTTAGCGATCCGGACCACTGTGCGACGGTGCAGTTAAGAAAACACAGTTCTTCTCACATGTTCGACTGTGTATTTGGGTTTAAAAAAATTACATTTATTTTCTTTGGATGTGTCCCCATTTTCTCCGGAACAAGTGAAAGTAGACAGTTGAAATTTCACAGTTTTTATCATACTACATTTAAGCAACGGTTTGTCTACTGTGATCTTCGCCGACGATCTTCGCTGGGATTCTGTCCCGTTGATTTGAATGTGCATGGTTTCTTTACAGCCATGAACGTCAACGAACATCGCTGGGATGGACGAACATCGTCGGAGTTTGCCTTCGAATCAAAAACTTGGCGATCATCGCCGAGAAACCAATTGTAAAATTACAGTAGGTTATGAACTATATATATTAGGCAGTTTACAATGCCTTTTGACATTTTCTGACAGCCAAATATTAATTTACAGTCACTGATAAATGTGTCGCACTGCAAGGTACCACTCCCCTCTATCTCTCCATAGGTCTTCTCCTATGCCCTTTTCCATGTTGTCATAGGCCTTCCTCTTTTCCTCCTTCTTGATGGGGTCCAATCAAATGCCAACCTTGGTAATCTTTCCGTATTCATTCGCATCATATGCCCATACCATATTAGTTGTTTTGTGAAAATATCCTCTACAATATCATTCTTAACTTGCATTTTCTCTCCGATTATATCGTTCCTAATTCTATCTTTTCTTGCAATGCCTGCTGATCGTCTCCAATAATCCATTTCTAAGGCCAAAATCATGAACTAAATAATTTAATATCATGTGATCTACACATTATACATATCATAATGGCGGTAAAATAGAAATCTTTCTGCACTTTCTCCACAAATGAAGACCAGATATTAATTGATTATGTTTTTAAACACAAATCCCTGTTCGACATGAGCCAAAAACAAGAACCAACGTAAAGAATAACAAATCTATATTTTGCAACAACCAGAACTGTTAATACAATTGAGTAAAATGATTCATAATTGAAGAACACACACCATGCGACAGATTTAGCTAGGTACTGAAGCAAAAGTTTGAGTGTAAAATAGTGAGTGAAGTGGAATGCCGTGCAAAGGGGACAAGTGCAACAACCTCCTTCTCACATTATTTTTATCGGAGATAAAATTGGTCATTTCTTACTAATTTTGGGGTGCTAAAAACGAAAATGACCTTCATTTTTGTGGATTAGTTCTCATTTCGATTTTGCATAGTATTTTTGCTCGAATTTCTCGATTTTTCTCGAGATGATATTTTATTTACATTTTATATATTATTTATATTTACATGTATGTCGATAAACACATAGTGTAAGGACACAGTAAGAAATATATACATATATAGTGTAATGAGCAAAAAGAGTGAGTTAAAAGACTCTAATATTAGCATCGATAGTGACTTTGATTATGAAGTGAGATGCAGGTGGAAAGTGTTAGTGCTTTTTTTGAAAGTGGCAAGGGCAAACGGTCACTACGCGAGGCTAGTGAAGGACAAGTTAAAAATTAATGGCGAGACTTTCGACGTAGAGTTATGTTTGGACAGTCTAAATAAATCTGGAATAGGTGAAAATATAAGCGAAGAAAAAAGAAAAATGCTTAAGGATAAAATAATGGGGATAGTGAAAGAAAACTCATTTAGTACGAGGAACGAAGGCGTGAAGAGCAAGAAACCTGACATGCTAGAGAGTGCGGAAGTCGGAGTTTTGTCGAGGACAGCAAATTCCGATCGAGAAGCATGCGGCAGAACCATGGTGGAAACATAGTAGAGGTGTGGGACAAGCTGTGCGTGTTTTCGTTCAGTCTGCGCATGACGTCACCTTCACTGCAGGCCGCACTCGAATGACACAGTCAACATAACAGATTGTTGATGGTTAGATCTGCGTCCATAGATTTAAATGAATAAATAAAACTCATGGTTTGTGTATTCAGTAAATATTTACAGTATATATAATAGGGTCTACCTTGAAGTGATAACATTATAAAATAGTGAACAATAAATTAAATTCAAGAGTCAAGAAATAATGTGATATGGTAGTGCAACGTTAATAATAAAATTGCTTTCTGTAATATACACGTACTTTTATAATAATTGTAATATATTATGCTACAAATATGCACAACATTATGCCCATATAACACGCACATTATATTACATATGAATTCAAGTACAATAGGGACTACCTTGAAATTATAACGTAATAAAATTATGATCTATTATATATTAAACCAAGTTTCAAGAAACAATGTGATATGGCAGTGTGTTATTAATAATTGCCTTCTGTAATATACACATGCTTTTATAATAATTACAATACACTGTGCAATAAATATTTACGTATTTAGATCTATACAGTTATTTATAACATAGTACATTATTTTAGACATGAATTCAAATACTTTTGAACCTTCATTAACGTATATGTAGTCTATATGCATTTCTTGGAATAATTTGTCATTATATAGTAAACAAATATTTTTATATATTTAGGCTATTGGATATATAATATATTATATTCTACTACATTATTTACCTTACTATTCCACTCACGACATAGTATAATTTCACTATTCTAAATCCCACTCTGTTAAGTAAATACTTATTCCTATGCAATCTTTTTAATTTTCTTTATAATATTTCTCTTTGAAATTCCAGACATTTTTATTGTTTCATTCAGTTCTTTAATTCTAATAAATGTTCTTGTTCTAACCAATGTCGTAATTACTTCTGGCGGAAGAGGAGAACTGATTTCTGCTTCGCTTTTCATGGCAGAATTAACCAAATTTACAGTCTTTTTATTATATATTTCTCATGAGAAACGGAATATCTCCGTGTACATCTGAGAATATATTGTCAACAAGCATGGAAACCAATTGTAGATCCTTAGAAGGGAGAATTAAGTTTCCACGCGACACTGTAGTAATTCAGTCTTTTTGATTAGCAGAAGTTGGCAATTTTGTGGGAATTCCAAGATTCGGGTATTATATCTTGCAATATATTTTAATCCTTCCTGGGATATCCGCTGTCTTGCAGAGATTTCATATATTTTTTTCTGGGAGACCTATATTTTCTTCAGAATCTCCATCGTTGGTAGCCTAAATTTAACCGGTTTCACAATGCCTTTAAGAAATTCTGCCGTTGCACACAGTTCTTTCTGCAGATTATCATTGACTTCTGATTGGCTTGTAGTAGGACCCACTATTAATGCCTCTTCTTCCGAAAGCAAATCGGAGGTGTTTTTGTTCTCACAAAACTGAGATAATGGATTTCGACCTAGTATGTACCACTTCAGTCTATGTTTAAAATCTAAAGCAGAGGGATGATCGTTTGTTTTACCCATGCTTCTAATTTTCGAAAAAAAGTTTTCTCCCAAATCTTGGTTAAGTTTTCTTGTGATGATGTATTCAATTTTGTACTTGCACTTCATTGCCTCATACAACAATGTTAATGATTTATTATTTATTAGAATCCCCTCCTGGTAAGGTAATTTCCTGTTTGCTCCTCCTACTTTAACTGTGGTCATGAAGTCATTCATTTCTGAGAGTATAATATTTTGATCTTGAAGGTTTGTTCCGTAACTATGCAGCCCACGGTGAGTACCGAATTTAGAAACGGTATTAAATAAATCAAACCAATCATTATTTAATTTTATTGCCTTTGAAGTTTCTTTCCATTCATTTGATTTCAACAGCTCGTTTTCACCACACCATTTCAAATCCTTTGCTACCCTGTTCGAAAATAGTTGTGCTGCCAAACTAACTTTTTGTCTTTGGGTACCACGGACACTCAAGTGTAAAGGAGTTAACTTGTAAGCTAATTTTGTATGAGAGGACGGGGATGGACGTAAAAGTTCATGAATGGGTTCTGATGACATGTTCAATCCGTTCAAGTTGAAACCATGATCTAGAAAGTGATTCCTGTGTAATTTCAATTAATGTGGAGCGTCTGATTTTGGTAGAGCTTCTAGGGTATATATTAAAGAAAATGTACTCAACGCAATGAGCTGCGATCGCTGTCTGCAGTGAAAATGACGTCACACGCCTCGGCCGCTATCGCAACAGCATGCGCAATCCCACACCTTTACTATGTTTCCGCCATGGGCAGAACGACCCCGGCCCGGTGGATGACGAAAGATGAAGATAGAGGGAGGACCGTGCGGAGTCGAGAGGGGAAAAGTGGCATGAACGTATGAAAGAAATCTGTAGTGACGTTACCACAAGGTCACAACAAGAGTGTAATGTGTCAAACGAATAGGAGCGGTAATGTAGACGTGTGTGGTGTCAGCGAAAGAAATGAAGGCAACGTGAGACAACAGCTGGGAAAGGTTAACGTGCAAAAGAAAGACGAATAGGGATAAGAAAGAGGGGTTAGGGGTAAGAAGTGAAAGTATAGAGAAGGTAAATAGAGCAGTTAGAGGAAATAAGGCGGAGAGCAGCAAGGATAAACCAGCATACAATCTAAGGAAATGGTGTGTCAGTGGAATGAAGGATTAATTAAGGGTGCAGTGAATATGGGTGAATAGTGTTAAGTATGAGAAGGGTCATGATGAGTTATTTAATTAGTAGGAATGAGTAGGACGTATTGTAAATATAGGAAGAGTATAGGAGCTAAAAGTAGGACTAGACTAGATAGGTATCAGTAGGACAAAGAAGTAATACAGATAGATGTAAAGCAAATAATAGAGGGTAGGCTTAGTTAAGACTATAGTACAGTAAAATGATTGTAGTGATATGTTAAACAAGTTGGTCTGTGAAAATGATGAATAGAAAAGTGATTGTTACGTTGTTATTAGGAATAGGAAATAGTAGAATGTAGGAGTAGAGGGAAAGAAGGAATATTTAATAAACGCAGAAATATAGGAAGTGTGGTGAATCAACATGAAAGACTTAGTGGGTGAACATTAAATGATGAAAAGAAGTCGGTCATTAACATCGAGTATTATGCAAGTTGTAAATAGTATATGGAAGGGACTGCTGGCCCGAATACTATAATGTGAAGGGCCAGCAGGACCAAAAGTTTGAGTGAGAATAAACCATATCATACCATACAAAAAAACCATACCATACCATACCATACCATATATAGTGTACACATTTGTAAATCAGTTATCACACAATTACAAAATTTACTGATATGCCCTATTTAACAACCTAGCAACCAACGAGAGATAGGGTATTTCTTATAAAAGTAAGCCTTCCTAAAATAAGAATGACTCAAATTGAACTAAATGATCTCGTTATGGACTTAGATCTGCCTAAAAACAAGGCTGAATTACTACGGTCACGACTTAAGCAGTTGAATTAATTATCTTGAAAAAAAAAAAAATGTTAAAATTACCGAATTTCGAGTTTGTCAGCATCCCCTCGAAAGATTTTTTTTCTGTGCAGGATAATCTTGTATTCTGCAATGATGTTGATGGATTCATGGATGCTATGGGGATTCAACACATCGCAGAGGAGTGGCGCCTTTTTATAAACTCACTCAATGCCAGTCTTAAAGCAGTATTACTGCATAATAGCAATAAATTACCAAGTATTCCAGTCGGACATTCAGTATCCATGAAGTCCACACCTGTGGAGTAACGCTTAGCGCGTCTGGCCGCGAAACCAGGTGGCCCGGGTTCGAATCCCAGTCGGGGAAAGTTACCTGGGTGAGGTTTTTTCCGGAATTTTCCCTCAACCCAATCTGAGCAAATGCTGGGTAACTTTCGGTGCTGGACCCCGGACTCATTTCACCGGCATTATCACCTTCATCTCATTCTGACGCTAAATAATCTGAGATGTTGATACAGCGTCGTAAAATAACGTACTAAAAAAAAGTATCCATGAAAGTGACATGTGCTGACATTAAGGTATTAATTAACTGTTTGAATTATGATAAATACAAGTGGTGTGTATTCAGATTTGAAAGTAGTTGCGTTAATATTTGGTCTTCAGCAGGGTTATACGAAATACTGTTGCTTTTTGTGTAAGTGGGATAGTCGTGCAAGAGATACACTATCAACTATGTTGTGGCCCCTTAGGCAGAAGTTAGAACCAGACATTAAAAATATTATTCGTATGCCACTGATAAATGAGACCAAAATAACATTACCAGCGTTGCATATTAAACTGGGACTTATGAAAAACTATGTAAAGGGTATGAAAAGAGCTTTTAAGTAACTCTTTCATGAATTTCCACGACTCATTGATTCTAAAATCAAAGAGGCCCACATTTTCATGAATTTCTAACAGACAAGGAGAAAATCGTTTGGGAATCATTTCACTTGTACATAAATTTCTTGGAAACAACAAAGTGACAAATTACAGGAAATAAGTGGACTGCAATAGACTGGGGTGCAACATGTATCTCAATAGTAATATGCGTTACAAGAGCTGTATGTTGAAGTTTTCATGTTCGAGGAAAAGTTTGAAAAAGCGAAACGTAGTTGAGCTTTTTTAATTTCCGAGAATTGAAAGAAAACATACCGCTCGTGTATCGTGCATTATTTTGTGTGAAGATCGTTTATTACATACCTGAAACAGGAATTTCTAATTAGTTGCAATGAAATCTCCATCTTGGTTTCTGTTCAATGACGGCAAATGTGCAAAACAAAAATATCTTTCTTCAACATTGTTGCTTTAAAATGTTTTCCGTGTTTACTATACTCCAGCAGGCCGTGATATAGGCCTACGTCTGTCTTCCCCCCCCCAGTCTATGATGAGTCTGGAATCTTGTTGATTTTTTCACGGCTTCCTTAATGTTACTTGCATCACGAATGCAGTAACTTTAGTGTAGTTGTAGAGTTTACTTAATTTTGTAAATATTTAAAACCAATAATTAACAGTGCAATTTATGTGAAATTGCAGTGGTAAGTTTCCAATTTATAATTATTACTATACTGAACGTCTCTAAAAATAATATGTTAAAAGCCTAAAGCAGTAAAATCAATATGTCACTTAAGCGGTAAGAAGAGGGAAATTGTTGGGAATACTGAATGTGGAATTTTAGACTTTCCGCGGATAGGTTTTGTGCGGAAACCAAGCAAATACGCACGATCTCGCACAAAATACATTTCCTCCACTCCACTTGGACTTCTTCCCTGACAATCTCGGAAAAGTAAGTGATTAACATGAAGCACTACGATGATTGCTTGTCAGTAATAAGGTATGCCCCATAATTAAAATATAGAAGAAAGGCTAAAAAACTTTGTCTGAGTCTGTAAGGTATGAACATAATATTTCAAATTTCTAGACTTCTGGTTTTTATTGAATATATTTTCTTGAATATCTTTTGAACAAGACAACATTAAGGAAGCCGTGAAAAAATCAACAAGATTCCAGACTCATCATAGACTGGGGGGGGGGAAGACAGACGTATATCACGGCCTGCTGGAGTATAGTAAACACGGAAAACATTTTAAAGCAACAATGTTGAAGAAAGATATTTTTGTTTTGCACATTTGCCGTCATTGAACAGAAACCAAGATGGAGATTTCATTGCAACTAATTAGAAATTTCTCTTTCAGGTATGTAATAAACGATCTTCACACAAAATAATGCACGATACACGAGCGGTATGTTTTCTTTCAATTCTCGGAAATTAAAAAAGCTCAACTACGTTTCGCTTTTTCAAACTTTTCCTCGAACATGAAAACTTCAACATACCGCTCTTGTAACGCATATTACTATTGAGAGACATGTTGCACCCCAGTCTATTGCATGCACCCCAGTCTATTGCAGTTCACTTATTTCCTGTAATTTGTCACTTTGTTGTTTCCAATAAATTTATGTACAAGTGGAATGATTCCCAATGGCATTTTCGGAATCAGCACATCAATTTCCATAAGAATCAGCTACCTTGACCTCGAAGTTATGAAAAAAAAAATACTTCCTATTTGTTGGCGAATGAGAAAATTATTTATAATATATTATGAAGTTCAAAATATCTTAAAAACAAGAACTAACTAAGCATTTCAGTTCACAAAGTGCAGTCGTAGAGAGCGGTCGAGTGGTAAACGGTGTCTATAAGTAGGTTAGCGTGTGGAAGAAGTTGTGGGTGACGGTCTAGTTTCCTACAGGGCGCGGATCGGAGGCTATAATGCAGGGCATTACCACAGGCATACAAAATGTGAAAATGCTGTAGTGATAGATTCAATATATTTCTGACCGCGGCTGTTTTATCAATCCTCTTAATTATTGGAAATGTGGAGTTAAACCCTGGGCCTGGTTCTAGGGAAGGAAGAGATAACAGTGATGAAGTGTTTCAAAGAGAATGGATAAACTATATGAAAGAAACGAGAGAAGACAGACAGAAAGCAAGTGTTCTACTAAATAAAGTTTCAAATGACTTAGATACACTAGTTAAGAGGTATAATGAAGTGGAAAATAAGTTAAAAGAGGTCATTCAAGAGCAGGTGGTGTTAAAAACAATAGTGAAAAGATGGTAAATTGAAAGCAGAAGAAATAACATTGTTTTCTATGATGTGGAAGAGGAGAATTATGAAAAAGAAGTGACACTTGTTTCGTTGTATTAGACTTATTAACTAAATTTTTCAGACTTAACTTGGACGTAAGCGCAATAAATAATGCTTATAGAGTTGGGGGACGAAAGAATACAGCTCGACCAAGTTAAGTCTGCGAGCCGGAAGGGAAAGTAGAAGGCAGTTCTGTAGTGAAAGGAGGCGGTAACGAGAGGAGACCAGTACAGTCTCATATGACAGCAAAGTTTTCCAACTGCGCGCTTCAGTTCATAGAGCGGTAACTATTTAAGACGCTTTGAAATAGACTGTACTTCTAATTCTGCTTGACAGTGAGGTTTGGCGTTCTGATTGGTAAGCGTGGAGAAAGTTGCATGAGGGGGGAGGCTTGGAGACAGCGTAACTGTTGCCTTTATATGAAGACAAGGACAACAAATGCGTGCGCTCCGTAGTGTATTTTAAACGATGTGCACACGTTGAAATCTGAGCGTCAAGTGACCTATGTGGCAACTGTGTTTTGCCTCTACATTCCTCTACATTCCATCCTGTTATCCCCACTCGTAGACTTGTCTTGGTCGAGCTGTAGACCAATTGTCGTGAAATTAAACAGTTATTTCATCAAAGAACACATTATGGCTAACGCGAATCAACTTAAAGGATCTAAGATTTACATCGAGAATGACTTCTCGAAAGAAATAAGAGAGAAACGAAAGAAATTAGTACCATTATTAAAAGAAGCCCGCTTTATAGGCTTTAAAGCAATCTTAGTGAATGATAAAATAAAGATAAATGGGAATATAGTCGACCTAGAATTCCTCAAAGATAAAAATATTGAGGATGTATTGAGCAGCTGCAAAAATAATAGAAATACGAAAATGGCGACAAATAGAAATAGATCATCCTCTCCACATCACGCAAACAGAAGAAGAAGTGGGTCACGAAATAGAAAATCTAGAAGCGTAGAGAGAACTGAGCAGATAAGTAATGCTACTAATAGGCTTCAGCAATCTGAAATAACAAATTGGAGAATGGATGGACTTACAGGAGCGAAGGAGTTAATAAGCTACTTAGATAAAAGTGAGAACGATGTTAACAGATATCCCGACAGACGAAACAAGCGTGGAGAAGGAAAACCTAGTTTGAAAGAAGTTAAAGGAGCCAGAGAGGATGCTGTTAGGGGAGGTGTACCACAGGCTACCAGGGAGGGTAGTCCGAGGGGCTCGAGTAGATGTATAGCAAGAAGGAGCGGTTTTGGAGCAACTAATGAGGTCAGCGCAAGTGAAGATCTGGCGACACAGTCTGGTGGAAGTTCGTGGTGCTTGAGAGGAAGTGAAACGTCTACTGTAAGGAGAAGCGTTGCTGGATCAAACGATGAGGTGGATGCAGGTGACGAACATTTGCTCAGAGGTAAAATGACAGATAGGAACTTTAATAGAAATAGATATGAACAATCTAATTCGAATAAGGAGATAGTTACTGAAAGAATTTACTCGCTAAGAGATAGGCAGCAACAACGAATAAACTTTCCTGTCATTAGAAAAATTAATAATTAATTAAGTAAGAATGGTAGACATATTTAAAAATAAGATTTATTAGTGTCGAAGTTTTAATAAATAAAATTGAAAATAATACTTTTATGAATTTATTAAGTAATAACGGCGTAAATTATTATAGCTGATAAAAAGTGATAAAAAGATTAAGACGTTATAAATTGGTAAATATTATTCTTTAAATTTGACAGGATGGTACTAAGTTATAAATTTATTAGAAACATACTAGCAATGAATGTAAATGAGTGCATGCGATTGAATTGATTAAAGTGGAATTTATGTTATCATGTAATTAGATTGACAAATAATGTGTTTAAACAAGTAAGCTGACAGCTGTATTGAGGTTACGTCGAGGATTTTGCTGGCAAGCGTAAGCACGAGGTTAGACACTGCCCTACATATACACATAGACTGCACTGATTCAGCTTTTCTGTTTGTTCTCATATTGTCGGCATCTGCTAACCTCTATGCGATATTTATTACATGAAATAGTTAAGTATTCTGTAAACGAGGAACTGAAATTTAAATATAAATATGACTGTGGTAAAAGATAATTAGATGAATATAGCAGCAGGGACGATTTATATGCACTTGTTTATTATAGAATAAAAAAATGAGAATTTCAATCTTAGCATGTAAACAAGTTTTGAATGTGTAAAATAAATGCGATAGGGTGAAAACTTGCACTAAAACCAGAAGTAAGTGTAAGTTAAATCAACATAAGTTGAATAATTATATGATAGAAAATTTGTTATTAATTATTATCATTATTTGTGAATGTATCAGTTTTAAGATTAAGTTTATGTACTTTTGAACTATTAATAAATAATACTAAAATACTACTAAACTAAGCATTTTCGTTATCACTTTCGAATTTAGGAGGTCAAATTACACTGTAATTGATTGGTTTTACTTCCGATAGATACAACTTCTTAAAATTTGTTTCCTAAATAAATGCTCTTAAATTAAAAAAAATAACATTGTAAAAAGTAATAATAAAATGTTTATGTCATTGGTTTTTACCTTAAAGTTACTGCTTATCTTTCAGCTGGGCTCATTAGTTTGTGAATAAATTTCGTGGACAATGTTACAATATCATTATTTTTCAATTAAACTTAAAACAAAATGAAATTGTTCGGGAGGAAGTCTGAAATATTCCTTAAAATTGGTGGGATCATTTTCAAGATGTCTCAATATCAATGAATTAAAAGAGCCCTCTGTATATCTATTTCTAAACATAACATTAGCTACTTTGAAGGTCCGTACTAAGGCAAAACTTATAACGTTCTCATATTATCATCCACTTATCAGTTGATCAGGCATGGTCAACTATATAAAACAAATTACTATCCCTACGAAGTTCGCCGGTAAAGAAACCACTTTGACGATGAACGCGGCGATTTTAATTGTTGTAGACCAGGGCTGGGCACATTATGTGATTCTGAGAAATGAGCGCTGTTTACTTTAAAGAGCATTTCTCCCGAGCGGTGTGACGTATGCATACTCTACGTCACTTGCTGTTATTGCAGTGGTTGACTCTGCAGTAGGATGGCGAACTTTGAAGATGCACCCGCCGGAGAAGCTGTATGTCAGACGAAAACCTAAATTATAATTTGAACATAGCTAATTCATTAGTTCCAAACATTAAACGACTTCTGCAAATGAAACGTTTTCATAAGTCTCGGAAAACAACCACATAGTTATTTTGGCTATTGAGTTTGGAAAAGTTTTGTTTCAATAGCAAATATTTATTGATTTCAGATTGATAGAAGTACGATTTTGTTACAATAGTTTATTCATACAAAAAAGGTGTAAGAGAATTTTTATTATTAATTTTGTTATTGTGTTTATTTTATTTATTTAACTAGCTAGCTAGTGAGTATCAATTAAATTTATAAAACAAAAGTGTTTCTAGCCACTACCGTAACAGCCAGTCTCATGTACGGTGTGGTCTTAGCCAATAATATAACGTTAAATTTACAAGGACAGTAAATTTCTGATTTAAATCCTTTATTACATATGTTTATATTATTAATACCTTTATGTAATTGTTAAAGCAGTGTGAATATAGTCTAATGATATGTGTGCATGTGTATATGTGTTTAGAGCAAAGTTTATTTCATTAAATTAATAAGAGTGTTATAAAGTCTGTACTGTACAATGGATTGATATAATATCCTTATAAACTGGTAAATATTAGGAATTTTATTGTAGATATTTCACTTCCTATTAAAAATGTTTGGTTAATAAATGAAATTTGATGTGATCTTATCCTTATAAACTATTATGTACTGACAGACTGAATGAATAGAACAACCGTGGCTCTTGTTACATTAATTCAGGAAGGTAGCTGTAATGTGAGTCCGCCACTGCGTGAGCGTTCTGCTCTGACTTGGAATTGAAGTGCCTTGCGGAGCGAGAGCAGCTCTGGCCGGCTACACAGAGCCGCTCTCATGCCCGGCGCTTTTGTAGACAAACGATAGCTTTATACCGGTTAGCACACACATCACGTTCTATTGCTAGAATCCTGCATTTGAGAGTACAAGCAAATACCTTACTATAATAATACCGGACAGCTGTTCAGTAGCGGCTGGTGACTTAAAAACGCTAGATCTAGCTGGAAAATCGCTGAATTGGCAACACACACAACGACGAAATGAAACATAGTTGCTCCGAAAGGATCGAGGTCAACTACGAACATTTTTAACATTAACCTGGCTATACTCGGACACACTGTTGCCCCCTTCCATTACAGGAGTTTGATGTTACTAGTGCAATATGTAAACAAATCATTTTACTAGGTATAGGAGGAGAGAAAAGTAGTGTATCCATTTATGTTGTAGGGAAATACGATATTACGATTTTCAGTTTGATCATCACTTTTACGGAATTTATCAAAATACAGTAGAGTAGTAACATTTTTTTTCATAAACTCAACTTTTCAGGCGGCTATGTTCGTTATGTAATGTCTACTTTATTTAGCATATTAATTATTGATGTTAACATACAATATAGAGAGTGCATTTAAATTGAAGGGGTCATAAGTAAAGGCAGTAAGTGCACTTAAGTTACTTTTGAGAAAATGGGGTTTAAATATTTAAGCTTTCGTAAAATCGGTGAAATTGTTATTTAAACTTTAATGTGTGATGCGATTAAAATATCCCTTTGCCACTAAAATTTTAGATACTTTAGCTTACTCTGGATGCACTTAACTCATGTTATTACAAATATCACTAGCATTCCTTTGCTTCTAGCCACCTCAGTTCAAAATAAGCTAATCTGAATTTTTAAACAAGTTGCTGAAATGGTTGCCGTTCATTACAATGCAGGCTTCAATTCAGTACGCATATTATTAAAAACATTTTGAAGCATATTCTCTGAAATTGAATTTATCGTTTCTTGAATATAATTTTTTATTACGATATTATTAATATAGGTTCTTTCTTCTATAGAAAACGCAATCATATTTATGAAACACACTATACGCTGCAGTGTTTACTTCACTGCTTGAAGACTTCGAATGCAACAGCGGCCGTAAGTTTGTGTGTCTGACGGGAGCAAGGACATTAGTGAAGGGGTGAGAGTGAAGTACATTCAGAAATGCAGGTGCAATAAAAATGCAAGTAAAAATAAAATGATGTCCCTGTACATTCCAGTACCAGCCTCCTCCCATATGGCTGCACGATAGGAGATGCGAGTATCGTTATTTAATTGCCTACACCTCTACACTTGAAAATCACTACTACTACTTGGAGCAGAACATGAGGAATTGGAAGAGAAGAAGGTGATTACGGGGAGAATAGGTGCAATGCGAGGAGAATAGGGAAACGACACAAACACACACAACAACAAAATAGGTTAAAGAAAATACCACACTTTTTCGTCTTCTTTTTCGTCTTCTTCTCCTCCTTCTCTGCTCTGCTTCGTAGTCCACAAACAGTATTTCTGCACAGAGCAAAATGAACTTGATCGTTAAGCATGCATTCACTGGCTTGCATTGAATGTCGTATTAATAGGGCGAGGATTCGTAAGCTAGCCACGCAAAAACATTTTATGCATGTTTTGAACGTCTGCAGTGACGAATACTTGAAGTTACTCGTGCATATTTTTGCACATTTCAGGCGCTCTTCTATATAAACTGGATTCCTATGCAATAGTTTCTTCAGTGTTAAAGTCACGGCTTCACCCACGGTACTAGTTTCTGTAGACACCAGTTACATCTTTCAGTTGTGGCGACGAAGATTCCAAGTACTCAATATATTTCGGAAGGTCACTGAAATGTACCTTGAGGAAAGCAAGGGAGCCATACATGTTGTCGCTGCTAAGTACAGATTTTGCCTTAGGATTGAGGCAGCCTCCTCCATGTGGAGGGTGTTCTCTCTCTCTCTCTGTCTCAATGTATTGACATTTCTCTCAAAATTGAAAAAAAAAGTCAATATAAAACGCAGTAAATGCAAGATAATGCTTATCAACAATGATTTAGGTTATTTTAGGTACTAAAGTCCGATTGAGGTTTTTTTTAGGTTCAACAGAATTCACATATACGACTCCTACTTTCACGATTCGGAAAAATATTAGAAATTAGGAGTTGAGAAGTAAGAGAAAAAAAAAGGTAAAAACCTACAAATCCGGTCCCTATAAAGTGCTCAATAGTCCATTTTGTAGTTGGAAATCCGTTTATTTTTAATTATGTTTTTGAATGACTTACTACGTTTCACTGTTGTGTATGCGGTTTTATCTTTGAAAGTATAGGTGTAAACGACAGCCAAAATAAGCGCAAGTGTGTTTCAAGGCTACAGGCATAATAGGCTATCACATTCCTGTCCTCACTGCCTGGACACTAGGATAGAAAATGTAATAATAAATATCATTCGTTTCTAGTTGCATTTTGTCGTTTATTTTAGCATTACATTTACTACCATATTAAAAGCTAGAGAATTGCGTGTTAAATTAATGTTCTTCCTTTCTGTAAAGAACTCAATTCAAATATTTAACAGCAGGTTCTACGAACGGCGACAAATTTAACAAGCGGTTTGAGCCAACTGGCTGAATGGCACTTCTCGATAAATCTGCTCTTCGTTACCAGCAATGGAACTTGTGCACAGCTGAAAGCGCCACCACTTCAGGAAGTAAACAATACAATTACTGTAGCCTACCTTCTTCACTGCTCAAAGTGATCGTGCTTGCTTTTCTGCCCAGATGGTGACCGCTCGACGTCGGGTTGACTTCATGCTTCATCTCCTTGTGAATCCGTTTGGACATATCTGAAATGCAACATAATTCTGATTTTAAATCGTCGTAATAAATTGATTGTTAGCTAACCTAATGAACAGGATAAATAGGTAGCATATTAAGTAGACAGCATGTACGTTATCAACTATTAACAATAAGTAAATCATAAAACTGAAGCTTGAAAAGGAATCAAAAGTTGAAGCGCGTAGTAAAGTTACTTCTAACGCACATTTAGCCTTAAAGAAAACAAATTAAATGAAATAAAAGTATGAGTATTTTTTTAATTTCTTTTAAAGAATGAGATTAATTTATCCTTATTCTTTTATTTACAGTAAAAATCGAACTTGTTCGTAGATGATAGCGCCAACACTTCAGGATGTAAACAATTACTGTACCTTCATAGCGACTGGTGTGAATATGCTTGATGTTCTCTTGTCCTTGTCGTGACTGCTCGACGTCTGGCTGTCTTCGTGTCCACCTAAAATGCAACATAATTCTGAGTTTAAATCGTCGTAATAAACTGATTGTTAGCTAATGTGATGAACATGATAAATAGGAGTATATTAAGTAAGTAGACAATATGTACATCATCAAACTATTAACAATAAGTAAATCATAAAAGTGAAGTTTGAAAGGGAATCAAAAGTTAAGCGCGTAGTAAAGTTATTTCTAACGCACACATACTCTTCAACTCAGTACAATATAAAAAAATATTATTCCGGACATTTTAAGTCCTCGAAATAATAAACACGTCATTTACGAAGCTAACAGATCAGAGCGATCATTAAAAATGTTTTCCATTTTCATTTTACTTCTAAACAAACTTTAAAAATGCTCTGCGGTAAAATTTACAAAACAGTAGATAGAACCTTGTTAGTCTGAGCACTCGATTGTTCGGCTTGGTTAAGTGGTAATGATTTTACCGCCAAACATTGAGTTAAGAAAAAAATATTTCGAACTTTTTATCACGTTTCCTTATTAAACGGCGAGCTAGGACGGTGTTGTTAATCTAGTTTCAGACAAAGTGCCACATAATCTTTAAGAATTCTAGAACACTCGTAATTACTAACTACATTGAAGAAAACAAAGCAAATGCATGAGCTTAGCTTGCAGAAAGTCTGTTGCCGTTCACACATTAATATCAGTGCACTCTAGTGGCAGCTAGAGGGAAAGAGATTTCTTGGGACGGAAGTATGAAAAAAATAGGAACCAAGAAAAAACGTACCGGTACACTCTCTTCCTGTTACATGGCCATAAACATGATTAATTCATAATATTACAGCTCCAAACATTTCTAGGCGTGATGTGCCTATCGGAATACAAAAGAATTAAATGAAAAATGCGACCACACGCACTTAATTATCGCCACATTGAGTGGAGCCAAGGGACGGAGCGTGAGATTCAGACAAATTTTAGCACATAAAGAAAAAGGCCGCCAAACAAAACGAAAGTTTTAGTGGTTGGTAACATTAAGGACTGCACATAATGTACTATTACTGCAACAGAATTGCTTCACGCAGAACGATCTATCTGAAACTGGCTCTGTGACATAGGCCTACAATTTGTACCACTTAAGTCTAAAAAGACAACGAAACCTACGAAATACATTCTTTAAACAGGGACAGCAGTCACCCTTCACACTTCTCTTATCTTCTTCTTTGACGAATGATAGTGCAAACATGGAATCTTCCTCGTTTTCTTTTTCTTCTTTTTCTTCTTCTTCTTCTTCTTCTTTTTCGAATGATGGTGCTGGTATGGGACCTATGGATGCTGCCATGGGAACTCGAAAGGCCTCTGGGTAGTTGGCGACAAGAAGCAAAACAAACTTGATCGTTAAGCATGTGTCATTGCAATCACTGGCTTTCAGTGAATGGCATATTAATAAAGGAAGGATTCGTATGCAACTGTATATTTTTTGCTGTCCATTTGCAAGTCATAAAAAATCTTATTTTTTTAATGTTTTGAACGACTGTAATGACGAATAGTCAAAATTAATTGTACCTCATATTTTTGCATATTTCAGGCGTTCCTGTATATAACGGACTATTCAGCATGCAATGTAGCATATTTTCAGTGTTTGTGTCATCATCATCATCATCATCATCCTTCACGAATTAGGCCTCTGTAGACCTGTTTCGGCCCCATCTAGCAGTCTTCTTAACAGTCTTCCTGGTCGACGATGTCCTCTAGGTTTATATTGCATCATAATTTTTGGGATTCTTGAATTTTCCATTCTTCTTACATGATCTAGCTAATTGAATTTGTATCTGCTGATTTTTTCTTCTACTGACTCTACTTCTAATTGTTCTAAAATTTCTTCATTCCTTTTTCGGTCTAAAAGAGTATATCCTGCTGTCCTCCTGAAAAATTTCATTTCCGTTGCTTTGATTCTGTTCATGTCTTTTTCTTTAATGTCCAAATCTCGCTTCCGTATAGAAGGGTGGGTAATGCTAGTGTATTATATATTTTTATTCTTGTAGATTTTTGTACTAATTTAGCTTTTAATGTATTGTTTATTATTCCTAGAATTTGTGTAAATTTGGTAATTTTCTTGTTCACATATTTTTCATTTTGATAAGATAATTGAAATTTTGCACTTGTTCGAGGCATTGGTTATTGTGTATTATCTTACTTCTCACTGGGTCTTGTCCTAAAAATGCCATTACTTTTGATTTTTGTGCTGAAATTTCCATCCCAAAATCTTTTAATATTTTATTTAATGTATACAATCCTCTTTGTAAATTATCCTCTGAATTGGAAATTATGACTTGATCATCGGCATAGAGTAAGGTATTTAATGTTAGAGCACTGGTTATTTTGATTCCTGATGTGTAGATTTGGTTCCATTTTAAAATAATTTCATTTATATAAATATTAAATAAAGTTGGTGATAGTGGACATCCTTGTTGAACGCCATTATTAACTAATTTTCTTTCGGATATACAGTTATTTATTTTGACACTTATTTTGCTGTCTGTGTAGATTTCTATTATATTTTGTAATAACAAATTTGGAATATTTTTTTCTTGTAATATGTCGAATAAAAGGTCTCTTCGGACTTTATCAAAAGCTTTCACAAAATCAATAAAAGCTATATGGGTTTCTAAATTAAATTCTCTTCTTTTTTCCAACAATAGTTTGATACTAAATAATGGATCTACACATGATCTTCCTTTTCTAAAGCCATTTTGACACTCCAGAAGGAAAGTTTCAGCATGTTTCTTTAATTTTTCATTTAAAATCCTACTAAATATCTTATAACATGTGTTGAGGATACTAATCCCTCTATAGTTTACAACATTCTGTTTATCTCCTGTTTTATATATGGGAATAATTACACTATTTTTCCATTCTTCCGGTAAAGTGGCAGTCAGATATATTCTGTTTAGAAATCTTAGTAATCTTTCTTGAAATAGATCTCCTGCATATTTATACAATTCTGAATTTAGGTTATCTTCTCCAGGTGATTTACTATTTTTCGTCTTCTTTAATGCTTCTTGTAGTTCTTCTTTTGTAATGCATTGTTCATCTGGGTTTTTTGTGTCCCAGAATTTTGAATCAAAAGTAGGATTGTTCCATAAGTTTTTGTAAAAGTCTAGGAATGTTTCTATTTTGGGGCAAGGGTTTATCTTGGCGGATTCCTTTATGTCTCTGTTCATGTATTTTAAAATGTTATATGTATTGGGTTTCATTTTATAAATGTCAGTTTCTAAAAAAGATATAAACTCTTTCCATGATTGTCTGTGTAGTTTTCTAATTTCTCTGTTAGCTATCGCCCTTTTATGTTTATAATCTATTTCATCATTAACGGATTTTGTTTGAAGGTATTTTCTATAAGCTATATTTTTATTTTTTATGATCTCCTTAATTTCATCATCCCAAGATCTTAATTTTTTCTTTTGTGTGAAAGCCTTATATTTTCCGATGCTCTCCGTGGCTGCCTGTGATATTTGAGTTTTAATATTTTCCCATTCTTTGTGAATGTCTTCATCTTCAGGTATTTCTAGCATTTTTTGTTCAAGTCTTTTTTGATAAAGCCAGCGTACACTGTCGTCATGGATTAATCTAATTTTGTAACGCATTAATTCTTTTTTGGGGGAATTTATCTTTGTTAAATGTAGCCATCTTGGTGTATATCTCACTTTTGCTAATACAAGGTAATGATCTGATCCAATGTCACTTCCTCTGAAGACCTTGACATCTAAAAACAATTCGGATAATTTTCTATTTGCTATAAAATAATCTATGATAGATTTTGAGCCACGTGCTGACCATGTATACATATGAATATCTTTATGGTTGTAAAATGAATTCATGATTTTCATTTCATTGTATAATACAAAATCTCTTACTTTTTCTCCATTATTGTTTATGGTAGGTTCTCCAAATTTTCCTATGGTATTTTTTATTTCGTTGTTGCCTATTCTACCGTTTAAATCTCCGGCTAATAATATGTATTTATTTTTATTTACTTTATTCAAAATTTCTTGCAACTGGGCATAAAACAATTCAGTTTCTTCAACTCTTCCTTCCTCTGGAGCATAAAGACTAAAGAAAGTTAGTTTGCCTCTTCCTATCTGGAGTTGTACTTCTAATTTTCTTTCATTCCAGTATGTATAATTGTTTATTTTGTTTTTTATTGATTTATGAATCCAAATCATTACTCCGGCCTGTGCTCTTGTCTTCTTATTAACACCATTATATATGATTATGTTGTTTTTTGTTTCAGTTGTGCCTTTTAGTTTCTTTTTTGTTTCTGTTATTGCTGCTATTTTAATCTGCTTTTTATTCAATATTTCATCTAGTTCTTCTTCTTTATGATTGATCCCTCTAACATTCCAAGTAGCGTATGTGAACATATTTTGTTTTTTCCAATTTCGTTTAACCGTTGACTTGCTCTGGGTTGTCATCAAATTATCTATCCTTATACTGCTTGTTTGAGGCTTGAAAGTAATGTAGTTTTCCCTAAGATAGGTTACTAGCCTTATCGTTAGGTAGTCCAGTAGTGGGGCTGCCACTTTTAGCCTCTGGACAGGCTTGTAATGCAGCATTTCCTCTGCATTTGATGAAACAGTTATACCGCTGTGACTCGGTCGCCATTTCCTCGTTGGTAGAAACAGGGTGGACCACGGGAAGGTGAGGATGGCATTTGGATAGGAGAGGCTGTATGTTTCGCGTCAATATCCCTTCTTCACCCCTGTTTGTGTCATAAAGCCCCAAATTAGCATATCGATGGCCTAGATCTAGTATCACGTTTGTGATTTTTCCAAAATGTTTAGGAGAGACATAAAACTATTATTATATATAATACTGTATCTATTTGAACCACTGAAAATCACAATAATCAGTAAGAATAATATGTACATCTGTAATTCAAAGCTTCATGTTGCTGTGAAAATTCCAATTAACACACTCTAATGTGAAACTTACGGCATATATATAACACATGATTTAATTTTGGATTTAGTTCAGTGATCCTTGGAATCTTCACAGCTACTTAAAGCTTCAGAATGCAGGTTTCTCAAAACTTTAAATGTTGAGTTGTTTCACTTTCGAACTCGGCCGTCGATATTGTATTACTCTTTTGTCTGTCTGCACACTTGGATAAGAAACAACTATTTAATAATATGATATTATTATGTTTACTGTCATATTAAAATGCTACAGAATTTCGTGTTAAAATGTCAAATTAATGTTCTTCGCTTCTGTCAAGAACCTAATTTGTTTAACTTCAAACAATTAAGAACAGATTCTACAAATTAAATATAAAACTATACTAATTTATGAATAGATCAAATGTAAAACTGAAAAAAAATAACGCATTTTTCATCAAGTCATAAGTGGCATTCGTGTCGGCAGCAGACCCACTAGCTTCATAATATGTTCATATTATGATAGTAACTGTAAACTTGAATTACTACTTATCAAAGTGCTTTCTTAATGTTGGGTCAGTAATTGTTCCTAACGTATGCATAATCTTTGTTCTGAGGTGTCAGTTCCACAGCCTCACGCATTACAAATTCTGAGTGTAAATCTTCGTAATGCATAGGATAAATAGGTACTGCTCCGCCGAAAGGTTATGTCGCATCCCATTTTGCCCCACTTTTCTCTGTAAGGGCTAGTGCCAGCACTGGCTGAAATGTGCAAAGGGTACGCGGTGCCGTCCCGTGGGCACCGTCGTGCAGCAGGAAGAGGTAGAGAGCATACCTGCTAGCAGCTACTAGTGCACCATGGTGCACTGTGTTTTCCGCGGGTAAGAGACGCTAGCCCCAGGGTGCTCTGCGCTGAGGACCGCTGGACTAGTGGATGAACAGTTAGGCTCTTCTCTGCAAATATTTTCTGTACAGAATTGGAAGTTTGCGTAGTATTATACAACTGTTTAAAATAATTTAAAGAGAAGGGCCGCCTTAAGAAGTAACTGTCATGTGATTTCCCTGCAACATAACCACTCGGACGGACAGTAGCATGACAACATGTACGTCACCAAACTATTAACAATAACTGAATCGTAAAAGTAAAGTCTGAAAATCAATAAAAAGATGAAGCACGTAGTAACGGTTACTTCGAATATAGATACAACCCCAAGCATTTGTTCTCTGTGGGCAGTATTTAGTTACTTCTTACCTACTTTGAAATATTACTGATGTAAACAATTACTGTACCTTCAGATTCCATTGTTTGTGTGGATGCCCGCGTCAACACAATATCTCCCAATAACTACAGGCTCCAGTACAAGTTCTGGCAGCTGGTCTGAGTGGCTGCTTCTGTCATTGTCTCTGCCGGTCCAGCTGAACAGCCTCCATCGTCTTCATCTAAGTTGGTACCGGTACTGCTGTAGTTGGTGGTCGCCTTCTCTAGAGCTGTCCGGATGGCAATCGGGCTCTTGGTCTCCATAGAAACTGTTAAGTAAAGCAAAATCAACATAACATTGAACAACATAACTAAATTGCATACTTTGATGTTTGATTTCCTAAAATATTTTACTTTGTTCGCATTACTGTGTTCTAATTTAACATTTTAAAATCCAGGAGTACAAGGGGAACAAGTTCAAAGCAAAGCAAACTTGTTGAATACAAGGAGAACAGCGTGAATACAAACAGAAAGAGGGTAATACATGTAGAGAACGGCGTGTACAAAGAGAACAAGGGCAATTCAAGAAAGACATAGAACATTCAAGGAGAAAAAGTGGACTGGAAGAATAGTATTATATATCATATATATCGTGTGATGTCATGTATCATATATATGAATAGTACAGGGGAAGAACCTGATAAGTCACGTTTTACTGTTTTCACAGCATAGCAAGTTAAAGTTTCAAAATCAATTATATTTTATTATCTTTGGGTGCGTGAGTGAGGTTTTGAAATTTATTAAGGAAGATAAACTAGAGGCGGCCTACTCTGCAGTTGGAAAAAAAGTTTGTGAACGTACACTAACAAATCCTGCCACAACTCCCTCTCTATTCTAAAGAGGGTAAAGGCATTTGTGAGAAACTCTTAGGCCAAGAGCAAATGTTAGAGTCGGCAGTTTTGAAACTGAAAAATCTTTTATTAAGGAACTGTCACAATAATTTCGATTTTACAATGTCATCATAGACGAGTCTAACAAACAAAACGGGAAAATCGTTTTGCAGTTAGTAATTTATTTTCTAAATATTTATTGTATTTAGTTACTGCTCCCCTACTTTGAAATATTACTACAGTCATTGATGTAAACAAGTACTGTACCTCCAGAAATGCTGGATTCTCCTGTCTGTGTGCTGCGTCCGTCGATCTTCTTTCTTCCTGTACGTTGGCTTGGGCCATGATGTGTCCTTCCCAGTATCCCCCTCCCGGATATCCGAACGGGGGGATAGTTCACGTCCGGAATCTTTTACGGGGAAAGACTCATTATGCCATTTGTTTTAATCAAGTCTTCTTGGGATAGATAAATGCGGTAGCTTCCCATTGCTGTCCGCACACCACTCTCTCTTTCGCATCTTAAAAGATCCCAGGGGGCTCCAGCGTAGACTTCACCGCAAGGGTTAAATACCAGTTCCATCAGGGTTTTTGTTCCGATCAGAGACCAGGAAATCCCAATTAGCCTTTGCCGCCCTTTTTGAGTCTAAAGCATTATTAAGGTCATCGATGTGAAAAGACCAACTAAGATCCTTATCGAACGTGACACCAAGAAATTTAGTCTTGCAGGATAATTTAAGCAATGTATTGTGGGTCCCTATCACCACGGCATGGCGCGTCCTCAGGTTGCGGATAGAGGAGACAGCCTCCAGATATAATAATAATAATAATAATAATAATAATAATAATAATAATAATAATAATAATAATAATGACTTTATTTAACCTGGCAGAGTTAAGGCCGTAAGGCCTTCTCTTACACTCAACCAGGATTAAAACTTGCTTACACAGTTGAACATAAAACTGGATCGGAATTAAGTAATTACATATTGATACAATTTAGGTACATAATGAGATCAAAAGAGCTACTTACATACAATTTACCTCATAAAATAAAAATAAACACAGTGAAATACATATTAATGTTGTTAGAATCAAATACGAGGGTAGCTGCAAATATATGGAATAAGCAGTCGTGGACAGCCGATAAGGGGTGGTCCTCCAGACTGGGGGTTGGACGAAGGGCTAACAACCCATCACCGTAAAGAAAAAACAGCTTCTTACGAATCCATACAATAAGCCTCGGAATGGGACTGATTCTCTGGCACGATCACAGCAAAGTGTTGTACAGGATAGGGACCGTTGGCGGGCTTATGTGAGGGCGGCAATGAACCTGCACGTTCCTTAAAAGCCAGTAAGTAAGTAAGAGAGTAAGGATGAATTAAGATTAAAGTCATGTCATTGAAAATCTCGATATGTAAAATTAACATTATTACTAAAGAATAAACTCGATGTTCTGTCTACATTAATAATAACATTGGCAGAACGACATCATTTTTAATTCATAAATACCATTAATCAATATTCAGTTTGCGCAATACCTAGATGCGAAACAAGAACAAGACGAAATTAAACTTCTATAAAGATTAACCTAACACTTCAATATTATTAATTTATGCAGTGATAAAAAATTTGTGAAACAATACAAATGAAAAATCGTGACCTGAACATAATTTATTAAAGTAATAATTATATGATTGATATAATTTTGAAGAAAAAAAGTTTTAACTCAATTTTTATATTCATGTGAGTGGGGGGCACACAGGTAGGCATGGGGTAATTTTGATTGTGCTATGAAAGCCCCTTAGATCTTGGTGTCCCTGAGTGAAAATATGTCCAGCAGAGCTCACATTTGACGGAAACGCCATTTCGTGGCACTCCGTTTTCTTAACCATTAGGATAACGTAGAGCAGCGGTCATCAGCACAGTGCACCCTCGGTCTAGCGTCACTTATTCGCGGATAAGAGACTGCACTATGGTGCATCCGTGCCTGCTCGCAGGTATGCTCTCTTCCTCTTCCTGCTGCACGACGGGGCATATTACGATGCACTGCATACCCGTTATCCATTTCAGCGAGTGCTGACGACCACTGATCCACAGTGTGCAGAAATGCAAATCTAGATGGACTAAACTAATAACTTTTATGCATTTTAACTGATTGTTATGAAACTTTGTACAGACCTTATTGGTAGCACATATTTTTTGTGTATAAACTCTGATTACGGATGTCTAAGAGGAACTACCCCTTTATAAGGGGTAATTTTAGACAAAATTAAGAACTTCTCTCCTACATAACAGATTTTTATGAGATTTGTACAGGAATAATTACAAATAACATACATGTTTTGTGTACAAACTCTGGTTACATCTGTATGATACCTGTAGGCTAATTGTTGTACAAAATTTCATAAAAATACTCGTATATTATATAGAAGAGGAGTTATTAATTTTGTGTAAATGCACCATTCCTAAATGGGCAGTTTTTCTCATAAAAACATAACCAAACTTTGTAGACAAAAATATATTCTACCTCTAACTTCCGTATGTTTAATAAAAATATTATTTAATAACTAATACACGTAAATATATAAAATATAGTACTTAATAGTTCTGTTGAGATAGGTGATGTTTCATGTTTTTAGTGATTCGTATTTTCGCGAAATTGTACACATTTACACTATTCTCTAAATTCAAAATACTATTTAAACACAATTTACGATTCACAGAATTCCGAACTAATATGCCTGTCCAATCGAGGCTTAATTATCAGCCCCCAATATACACATTTAATCTTAGAATCGCCATTGACACCACAAAACGTAAATGTTTTTATTCGCTACTTATTGTTGCAATTTTCAAGCATAATTCGTAATATAAGGTAGAAAGCTTACCTCAGTTGGAAGAGGTTTATCCTAGTTGTACTATGAGAATCGAACCGAGCTCCTCAATGCACGTACTCTCCGTAAGGCGCTATCTTTGCTTGCTTTAACTGAAATCGAAACTCATAATGGCGGTCCAATATGTCATTTGCATTGTTGAAGACGGCGTTGTTACGCGTTGAGAAATGAACGTGAATTCCATAGAGAATGAAAAAATGGAACTAGCGTCAATGAGTAGAAGCTGTATTACAGCTGTATTTATTTGCTTATGAACACAGCTGTAGGTAAGAAAATTGATAGTACTTGGGTTGAGAACTTTCGATCTGATTTTAAATGTAGTCAACCGGCGCAAGAGAATTTAAATATTGTCGTTTTCATTTGTTATATTTAAATCATATGTTTTAAGTTTTCTGAAGTTTATGTAACTTACATTTTTATCTGTATAAAAACCACAAATCTGTACTTTTTTCTGAGAATATTAATTTCAAAACTCTTTGGCTTAGAGACCTTCTTTTTCTTCTTCTTTTATTAATTTCATAACTGAAACTTCATTCTATACTATGTTCGATACGTTTTCGTAATAGGAGATGAACCTTAATGTTGCGACTGTGCAGTTAAGGGAACGTAGTTCTTCCCACGTTCGTGTGTCTATTTGCTTTTTAAAAATTACATTTCTTTGCATGTGTCTCCATTTTCTCTGCAGTAAGTGAAAGTAGACAATTGAAATGTCACCTTTTTTTAACTTACTACATTTTGTCAGTCATGTGGTACCGTACTGATAGAAAATATAAATTAGAAACTTCTGTAGAAGTCAGAACTTTTTCAAATATTAATGCAATACAAATAGGTTAATTCGGTATTGGATAATTCGAATGGATGTTTATTACTACAACTGCAACTGCATTACTACAAAAATATAGATTTCCAGTTTGACTAAACTGCATATTTTTGCATACTTGACAGAAGGTATTGGTTTTTGAACGAACAGTATCTCTGTCTGGCTTTCTTTCCTTCTTTCTTTCTTTCTTTCTTTCTTTCTGTTTGTGCATAGGCAATTCGTGCATGTTATTGAACTGTTAGGCCTACTCAGTAATCTACAGTTTATATGCAAGGCCACCTTGAACAGTGCATTATACTATTTACAGTTGAACACACTGGATTTTTTCGAATGCTGACCAAAATATACAACACGTCTTTTCGAAGGTTAGATCTGCCTTGCTTCCTGCAATGGCTGCGTAATATAGACCATCAGTCTGTCGTGCAGGCAGTCTTGGTTTGAGTCTCGGTAATTCTGAGATTTTTCATTCAAAAATGCATAGTGATACTTGAGGCGGGCAATTAGGATTCTTCTCGATATTCTTCCGCTTCCCCGTGTTAGGCATTAATATTTTTGTGGCCGCCCTCTATTCCGTTATCATATTCATCACGCTTCTCTGATCACTGACATATAGAGAAGGCCAGCTGGACTGCGGACGTGAAACCAGTATGTCTATATGCAGCTAACCTTAGCGTAGTCAACTGGTCTTGTTGAAAATGCGCCTCGCCAGAGACTGGCGTAATAGTTCACTATGACGTAGATTTAGGTTTCACCCTCCCCCTTCAAGGTGTTTTCAAGTGAATTATGTTAGGAGAAGAAGTAGACTAGATACATGGATTTATTCAGCAATACAGGGTGATTCAAATGTCACGCGACATAGACAAACGCCGTTTTTAGTGCAGATAGTGAAAAATGGACAGAAGGGAAACTTGTTAGTCCAGTCTGATGTGCTTGAATTTTGAACGTAGAATACACTGTTCAGGCTGTGCACTAGTACGACACACCCGGCAGTCCGAATGTTGCGAAATTAGTGGATTTTCCGCTTTTACCGGATTTTAGATACGTAGTGTATAGGGTAAATTACGAAATTATGACGATGATTGACAATATTACCAAAAGGCTACACGTTGAGGGAAAACCGCCAGGCAAAAATGAAATTTCTCTGAATTCTTATCCTATCAATGTAAAGAAATCACAGTCTAGTATATACAGCCACGAAGTTTGAGGTGAAGAGAGTGCTATTTCGCATTGTCTGTAACGAGGCGACAGTAGCGATCCTAGTGGTTAGCAACTATCTATGGATGCATATTCCCTTCGTATTGAGCTTTGTTACTGTATATACTAGACTGTGAAGATGTGATGAGAAGTTAAATAACTGCTAAATTATGTATGTCAACTATTCTGCCCTGCTAAGCAAAAGTGCCGTATCTGCAGGAAAATTGAAAAATGGGGTTTTCGCACTTTATAGGGTTTTGTACTGTCAGAAATTCATTGGACTAAGTAAAAAATACGGTATCTCCAATGACAAATGCAATATAAGCTTTTTATTTTGCCGTATCTGCACAAAATCGCTAGATGAACTAAGCAAGATTGCAGTATGTCTCTCATGCTAAGCAAAAGTGCGGTATGTGAGTTGCAGATACAGCATTTTTGCTTATTACCAAGCATATACCGCGGTCTTTCTTAGCATTGTCACACTCTTTTTATCCACATGCCGCTTTCTGCTACAGTATGCACCTGTCAGTGCTATATTAAACAGCAATCTGTGTTAAAAACAATTATAATTATGTTTTCTTCTAGATCTAAACAATTAATTAGTAAAATTAGCTTTGGAAAAACGTTCTTTATCCAACATGATAGAAAATGAAAATTTTAATTCAAGTGTTGCAAGTCAACTTATGAATTCTAGCTTATCATGAGACATTCGCTTCAGTGGGAAAGAAATCTAAAGTGAAACCTTTTGCATTTGTTTGGAATGAAGCTATTGCAGGACGAAATCGGGAAGGTATTATAGGTACATTTTACATGTTCCTGAAAGACACAGAGATGTCAAAATATGGTAATTTGGGTAGATAATTTTTCAAGCTAGAATAAGAACTGGTGTCTGTATTCTTTCTTGGTCTTCATGGTGAATTCCAAGGAAATAGCTGCCCAAGAAATCAACCTTTTCTGTTATGAACCAGGACACACATTTATTCTGCTTACAGTATTCATCACCAAGTTGAAATGTCTCTCAAAAAGCAGAAAAGAACATACGACTTTGACGATTTTGTAGACGCTTGTCAAGATGAAAATAATGAAAAATGGAACTAATTAAGATAGATCACACAAACTTCCACAAAGGAAAGATTGCACTGCCCATCAGAAAAAACTGCAAAACAACTACCTTACCTCAAGGATATCGTTCATGTGAAATCAGTGAGAGGTAACTATGTATTGGAGTACAAAACAACATATAATGAAACTGAAAGTTACAAAACTTTAGATTTTCTGCAGAAGAAAGCACAGAAAAGACATGGCATGCAATTCCCTGAACATCTGGATAAGTCCTGTGGATTTGATCTTGAGAAGAGAGATAGAATTGAGAACACCTTGAAAGAAGGCATTCTAGAAAACAGACTTAAATTCTGGCGAGATTTACTAATACAGTAAATATTTTGTGCATACTTATGTTTAAAGATTGATTATTATTAATAATATTACATTGATAATACTATAATTTTGTTCATGACTTACATAAATTGTGATTTTTTGTCTGTCATAATGTTATGTTGTGAAATAATTGGAAAGGATTTATCATATGTATTCAATTTTTGTTACTAATGGGTTTCTGCATTTGCTATTGCATATTATTCATGTAATTAATTAATTAAAATAGAGAATCGTCAACTTCAAAACTTCAACATAAAAGACGCCTAAAATCATAAGGGCCTAAAGAACACTATGGTGAATTTGTATATTTTAGCATATATGCATGTTCTGTTATATTTTAATAGATATTGTGGGATGTATAAGATTGTACCATGAACAAATCAAAACCCAACATATTAGAAATCTGAATAATAATTTGAGTGTCATAAATTAATGTGAATTTTTCGATTCCGTACTTTGGGCCCTTATGGTTCTGGATGCCTATTCTTTCATTTCTTAATTTTATGCAGATACCACACTTCTCCTTAGTAGGGCGGCAACATACGGCATTTTGTAGTTAAGGCAGATATTTATATATTAATTCATGCTATGGTAAAGAGCGGTATCTGCATTTTCTATTAAATCGCTGAATTAATATAATTTTTGTTTGTTTCACTAATTTTGTAATGTCGTATATAGCTGGAAACCATATAAATTATGTAATCATACGTAAAAATCGAAAGGCGCTATACAGAAAACTTTAAACTCATTTTTCTCGATACTTTGCTTTTTGTACATACGGCACTTAGCCTTAGCAGGGCAGTATTCTTCTCCGTTAAATAATACATGCAGTATCTAAAATCGCGTAGAACTAGCCGAAAAGTGACTAATAATGCAGCATTGGAACTGGCAGGTGTGTCATACTAATGTACAGCCTCAACGGTGCATTCTGCGCTGAAAATTCAAACATATCAGATTCAAAAACTACTTATTTCCAACAAGTTTCTCCTGCTCATTCAACTCTAGGACTGAAAAATAGCCTAGTTGTTCCTCTTCACCAATACAGGTCTCAGAGGGTCAACTTTCCTCAAAATGCTCTCCCATTCATATTGCTGAGATGCCAGCTCTTACTTTGTTAATATTTAGCGCAAATCTCGCCATTAATTCAGGGTGATCACAGAGAAAACTTTTGATCCAATCAGAGGCTGGGGTATTATTCTTGAATTAAGGCACACTTACACCTTTGCCTGGCATATAATATAGCACAGATATTTTAAAATCAGTTTCATCCACAAGAAACCCAAAGGGTGCGCTTCCGAACAGGGGCAGCAGCATTTCCTCTAAGGTTAGAGCTCAGTTTAGGTGTGTATGTATTAATTGAAAATTAGAGACTACAAAGTATTGAGAATAGGACGCATGTTTATATGACATTTTTTTTTTTCGATTAATACACACCTAAACTGGGCTCTAACCTTAGGGGAAATGCCGCTGCCCCTGTTCGGAAGCGTGCCCAACCCAAACTCTGATAACTTGATAAGATGGTCAACAAATGATTGCTTCTCCCTATGGTTGAAAATCTTTTGTCCCCCCCCCCCGCCCCAGTGTTTTTGTGTGCCTGTTTTTTTTTTTCAGTATGTTCTTCAGAGTTGTAATAGGAATTCCATAATTATAGCCGCTTTTCTTTGCCTTAATCGCTTCATTAAGACATTATCTACAGCTTTCTTCAGAGTTTCTTCATTGTAGTTTTTGTAGGGCAGGCTACCTATTGAGGACATACACGTGTGTGCTATGATGGATCAATACGTACCTAGGCGTACCTATATGAAAAAAAAGCAATTACCAGTATTTGTTAGTATTCATGTATAGCTATAAATGCAAATCAAAAATACCTAAATTCATTTTCAATGCAAAACATGAGCAAACTTTGATGAGATAAAGTCACCCCAAATCGCTGTTAGAAATGTCACATTTCCCTATACTCAACACAGTAATCTAAAGTGTTAGCTCAATAATTGTAACTTTCAAGTAGACAGTCCACACCTGTGGAGTAACGGTCAGCGTGTCTGGCCGCGAAACCAGGTGGCCCGGATTCGAATCCTGGTTGGGGCAAGTTACCTGGTTGAGGTTTTTTTCCAGAGTTTTCCCTCAACCCAATACAAGCAAATGCTGGGTAACTTTTGGTCTGGACCCCGGACTCATTTCACCGGCATTATCACCTTCATTTCATTCAGACACTGAATAACCTAGATGTTGATACAGCGTCGTAAAATAACCCAATAAAATAAAAAATCAAGTAGACATAGTATAGAATGAAAACAAATACTTACCAGCTTACTGAAGTAAGTTCAGACACCTGTTGCAATAGAAAGTTTTCTGCACAAGAAATTCGCTGAAAAATGTAAACAACACAATAGCTCCAGTACAACCAACTGTGGAACCACAATGTCCAGTCTGAAATTTCCATACTGATACACCCTGTGATGATTAACTCATCATAATCACAATAGTTGAATTAATCATCACAGTCGCAATAGTTGAATTAATCATCAGAATCGCAATAGTTGAGTTTATCATCATAATCGCAATAGTTGAATTAATATCATAATCACAATAATTGAATTAATCATCACAGTCGCAATAGTTGAATTAATCACAATCGCAATAGTTGAATTAATCATCATAATCACAATAGTTGAATCAATCACCACAGTCGCAATAGTTGAATTAATCATCATAATCGCAATAGTTGAATTAATATCATAAGTACAATAGTTGAATTAATCATCATAATCACAACAGTTTACTTAATCATAATAATTACAATAGTTGAATTAATCATCATAATCATAACACTTGAATTAATCATCATAATCGCAATAGTTGAATTAATCATCATAAGCACAATAGTTGAATTAATCATCATAATCGAAGTTCTGAGAAACGAGGAAAGCGTATAATCAAAGTCTGACATAACAATAATAGTTAAACAATAATTATGCACATTGTTATTAACAAAATTTCGTGCTGCTCTTTCACAATCATTGAATTAATCATCATAATCGCAATGGTTGAATTAATCATAATTGCAATACTTGAATTAATCATCATAATCGCAATAGTTGAATTAATCATCATAATCTCAATAGTTGAATTAATATAATAACAATAGTTGAATTAATCATCATAATACCAATAGTTGAATTAATCATTACAGTCGCAATAGTTGAACTAATCATCATAATCACAGTAGTTCAATTAAACATCACAGTCGCAATAGTTCAATTAATCATCATTATCGCAATAGTTGAATTAATCATCATAATCACAATAGTTGAATTAATCATCATGATTGAAACAGTTGAATTAATCATCATAGTCTCTATAGTTGAATTAATCATCAAAAGCATAATAGTTGAATTAATCATCATAATCGAAGTTCTGAGAAAAGAGGAAAGAGTATAATCAAAGTCTCACATAACAATAATAATTAAACAATAATGACACACAGTGAACCATTTATTTGATTAATCGTTTGTCTTCGAAATAGGCCTACTTCTTATAAGCAGTAAGGACAGAAGGAGCAGAAATAAAGGATGCCGGTGTCGAAATACAGTTTTAATATTGTATTGCTATTTGTTTTTCACTGGGTCTGAAACGGAATTGTATTGGTTTTATCCGTATTTAGTTTAAGTACATTACCAGTGAACCATTTATTTTGTGTATGCCGGGCGTTGTTACACATTTATGCATGAAGAAAAAATGCTGCTAATTAACAAAACTATGGACTTAACTTCATAAAATTTACATGAAATATGATATATCAGTTGTCTTTTTCCTTTTGACATTGCAGTTATGTGCAGCACACACAACAGGCATGTTTTTTCTTCGTTTTTTTTGTAGTTCTTACCTCCGTTATACAACATTGTAAGCAGACGAATTTTTACAGAGGTGGGCGCTTAGCTCAGATCTGCCGTGTTTCGTGGTGGCACCGCAAAGAGCGCTGTACAGGACAACATGGCCACTCTATAGTCTTCTCTTTCTAACTCGTTGCTACACTCCTTAGCAATGAGAGAAAAGCTGCTACCATGTATTTCCAAAGCCAATAAGTTGTAACCAACGAGTTAGAAAGTCTTCTCTTTCTAACTCGTTGGTTGTAACTGAATGAAATCGTGGACGTAGTTCACAGACAGAACACCAGAGTCGCATTGACACGATGCTTCCTAGAGCTCTATATAGACCTCTGTTATTTGTCTATGATATAGACAGAGTACCGCAAAGGTCGACGGTGGACCCAAGCGCCCGCCCTGTTAACATTGCTGGAATAGGGAAATTGACGCGCTCTCTCAGTTTTTATGCTGTAAATTCCATTCTAGGGCACTGATAATAATTGTAAATAATACTGACATGTACCTAAATGTCTCACGCATGACACTATGAATTTTTAAATGTAATATCTCAAATAGAAGCGTTGCAAATACATGTTATTCGTGTATCAGCTCTGGCAAGAAGGGAGAGCAAATATATAATGTACGCGTACTGCAAGTATTATTCCATGATATGTTTTGAACTAGGAAACTCAGGCAGACGATAACACTCTTGTTTTACAAGTAGAATTTTAAGAAGTATATTATGTAGTTTGATGGCAGTTACTTACATACAATATCGAACAGAATACATGAAATAAGGTGACTGGCCTATTCAGTTTCAGTGGAACTCTTTACTTTAATATTTGTTTGCAATATTCTCCAATAAAAGCTCAATATTTTAGTAATTTTAGTACATTTGTTTTTAAAGCAAACACAAACTTATAGATACATAAATTAGAACAGTGAAATAAAATTATTTGAAGCAAATACTCGAATATAAAATTATTATAATCATGGCCATTTTCGATCACTCTCAGTAAAATGCGTTGCCTGAAATATGTTTGTAAGGCTAGCATTAATTGTCGAGATTGATGGAAGAAGTGCGTAGCTAAAAATGCAGTTATGAGAAAATTAGTAAAAAAAAATGCACCAATAAAAAAATTTAGTTAAAATTCTCATACTTTCATAAATGAATCTTTACAATAGCTCGTAAGTGAAATTACACTTATTCAATTTTTTAATGGTTTAATAATAATGTTGATGATAATAATAGTAATAATAATAATAATAATAATAATAATAATAATAATAGTAATGGCTTTATTTAACCTGGCAGAGTTAAGGCTGTAAGGCCTTCTCTTACACTCAACCAGAATTGAAACTTCCTTACATAGTTGAACAACAACTGGATCGGAATTAAGTAATTACATACTGGTACGATTTAAGTACATAATGAGATCAAAAGAGGTAGTTACATAAAAATTTACATCATAAAATAAAATTAAACATAGTGGAATACATATTAATGTTGTTAGAATCAAAGACGGACATCTGACTTCAATCGAAATTTAGATAGCTGTGGTTTTTATACAAATTTTCATGCTGTTGCCAGTTATAGTGAGACCATATGCAAACTCTAACATTATATTTATAAACTAAATTGCCTTAAATATTACAAAGAACACTGTGAATTAAAAAATTGCCTCTAGATCAAAACTATGGAGAAGACAGATGTCCGTCATTGATATTAAGGTACTCAAATACTAATCACACAAAAATAGAAGCCGATATTCAATAAAAAATTTACACAGTAAAAATAAAAATAAACATTACGTAGTATTAGATTACAAGTAAGTAAGATTCACATAATTAAAGCAGAAACCGACTATATCAGACTGAAGCTGTCAGACAAAAAAACTGACGTTTAAAGTCAAAGTAGTACAGGAGAAGGATTTTAGAAAGCCGAAGGACAAAAAGTTCTTTATTTTGAAAGGAAAATTGACACATGTAAGACTCTTGAAAATAGGCCTAAAACCTTTGTTACACGTGCACTTAGAATTAGGAGAGAAATAAAACCATAAAAACGAGGCATGACGGTCGCACAAGTTCAATGAAGAGAAGGAAAAACGGCAAACCTTGCCCTTCAACATTTCTGAAAAGTAGAGACTTTCATTCTATATAAAAAAGGAGTTACCCATTTTTAAAGTTTATTGTTTTCGTAACGCGGTAAATGGGTTGGGTGACCCTTTCAATATTTCGTTTTAGAAATTCGGTGTCCATCATTCTTCCACCGTGGCTGTTTGTGGATTACTAGAAGAAAAACACATTACTTGAGCTCTAAAAATTAGTTTCCTTTTAACATCTCTCTTTAGTTACTGCTTACGGAAGGTCAATATTTTTCTTCCCCTTTTATGACTCTGCCTTTCCGAATACTGTATTCAACAAAACTTTTCCCCTTTTACGATCATGTATGCTACATAGCGAAGAGGAGATTTTCAATGTAAAGTTACAACACATTATTGACCAGTATAACTAAAAACTATCCTCTAAATAAGGCTCCGAACATATTACAGATATTCCCAAATGAAATGAAACAAAATATTATTTTGTTATTAATTAAAAGGGCATGATAAATCGGCGAGTAGTGCAAAGTGTGGTAGTAGAAGTGTTGGAATGAGAGAGGCAGTTCGAACTTTGAAGTAATTTAGGTCCCATTATAAAGATTGCAATGTTAAAATTGACAATATGGGTGGAAGAACTCCCTAAGTCAGGTTACGTACTTATTTCAGATAATTACTGCAGAATATGATTCTCTGGTGCCTGTAGAATGTAACAATAGTTCGAACTAAAGTCATAAACCTTGATATTACATTATTTTATTAAAAACAAGCATCTGAAACTGGAATAAGGATGTAACTCAAGAAAATGAGAAACCATAGGCCTAATAATAAAATTAGGTTACTAAACCATCTTTCACTATTGCTATTTCTCGTCACTGGAATTCTCTGCCACCTGAAGCCAAAAGCTGCCGAACTTTATTTTCTTTTAAATATAAATTAGAAAAATATCTTATGATGAGTTGCCAGGCCTAACGCGTTGCAAATATTTAATGCATTGTATTCCACTGTATTTATTTTTATTTTTTGTTTCTTATTTTTATTGTGTAATCATGTAAATCGTGTTTATTTATCACTTAACACCAATATGTATCCCACTGTTATTATTATTATATATTATTTATTATTATTAGTGGTGACAGACTACAGTCACTAATCGCGATTATCGACCTAATCGCGATCGGGTTTGTAGTGTGTCACCGTCCCGATCGCGATCAGGAGCTTAATCCTGTTTCCAGAACAAGATAATCGCGCTGAGGCACGGCCCAGTGGACGAAAGTAACATTTTAGTAGACTTTAGTTTCGAATCACCTTGATTTATATTATTTAGGAAGTCGTGATAGCTTCTGCTGTGAAATTTTGTTACCCTTTCCATTGTATTATACGAAACAGAAAAGAAAATGAATGGCTAGAAAATGAATTTGGCTACTATTAGACGTAGCGGAGAAAGTTAATAAATATGTGAGAAAAGTAAAAAAGAAATATATTAACAAAGGACAGACGAATTATTCATATATATATATATATATATAGAGAGAGAGAGAGAGAGAGAGCAATAGAAGGCTGCTGAAAGATGTTTCATTTCAATAAATAATGGATTACAAACTGGAACTGGTTTCTTTTTCAGATTTTCAATTTCAGTCTCCATTACGACGCTATCGTTGAGGTTAAAGTTGATTTTAAAAATATTACAAAATAATATACACTTTTGGCATGATATAAATTTTATAGGTTATAAAATCCCTTTTGAAAATAATATAAATAGTAATGGTATAAATTGTATCAGTTTACATTGTGAAGCATATAACAATTTTAACAAATAAATTCCCATATCAAGCTGCAAGAAACAACAACAAAAAAAGGGGAGAAAACAATGAACAAACATCAAAAGAAAGTATGAACTTTAGGTGTTGTCCAGGAGAGAAACAAACATATATGTATGTACATAGAGAAAATTCTTTCCTCTATGGTAATTCAGCTGTTGACCAGACGGGATGTAGTGTGTCACCACATTTTCGGTAATCGCGATCGGGCCTGATCGCGATAAGTGCTAATCGCGATTAGTACTGTAGTCTGTCACCAGTATAACAACATATCCCAGGTGAGCAGTAATGAGTCCAAAATAGGGTGAGCAGTCCAGGGTTAAATTGTATGCGTGATGTAAAAGAAAACATATTTTTAGAATGGATAGTATGCACAAGGAACCAGTACGCTCTGCCGTACTTGCCCCTCCCCCACACCCCTGGACACACTAGTGACTAGCAACTAGGTGACTTGTAAACTACACATTAGAGAGCTTTGAACATGTATGCTTTGCAGTGACTGTAGTATGCTTGAATCATGGCCTTCTTCACAGACAATTTTTCTAAAAAACCATGATATCACTGATGATAGCACTGAATTAAGAGGGCAGTGTCCTAATGCTGTTTCATTACGAGTTATGTGGAAAGGATAAGGACCTAATATATTACAATATTTAAAACATCGTAAAGAAAATATTAACAATTCCAATATTCAAAGTTAACGTTTTATCTACATTATATTTTTCATTATTTCACTTCCAAAGCATCTTAAGATATCATAACCCCAGTGGCGTGCATTCTGGGTAGGCTAGGTCTGCTGCGCCTACCCAGACAGACAGGAAGAAATTTATTAAATTTGTATTTAAAAGTAATACTGTTAATTTAAGAAAGTCTACAGAGTCCTTAACTAATTTCAGCAAATTTTGGCTTGGCATCCTATTTTCATTTCCTTTTGATTGGTACTGTACGTCGCATTTCAATTATTGTCCGCTGTGTGCTCGCTCTCGTGTCATCTTTCGTCACTGGAGAGTTGGGCAGCTCGGCTTGCTGAGCCTCCCTGGCCCTGCAGTGAGCGTAGTGTTTCCCTTCATAATCAGTACATTAGAACAGCTGGCGCATGCGCCCTGATTTACGTGTCTTGCCCATTGCCGTAGTACGTTAGGCTGGTAGGCGCTAATGAAAGCGCTTTTGGTGATGAAATTACTGTATTATAGTGTTTATTTGAACTTCTATTGGTAAAGTGAGTGTTATAGAGTTTATTTAAACAAAGTGAGGTAAAACTAGTGCGATATTGTTGTAATATGGCAGAAGATCACTGTATAATTGAACAGATTTTTAAAAGGACTTTCGGTTGTAGATCATTGAACGAAAAAGTTGAAATTGTAACTGTGGGGGGAAGACCAGTGCCGGCGCTTCCGAACTTTAAGTTTTTACATAAAGAAAAGAGTAGAGAATATTTACGTTATTTCAATGTGAACCAATATGTGAAAACTAATTAGCTAACAGGATGCAGTCATTATTTTGCTGGCCATGCTTATTAATTTGTAACGATTTTTTTGGTAGGTTATTTTACGACGCTTTATCAACAGCTTAGGTTATTTAGCGTCTGAATGAGATGAATGTGATAATGCCGGTGAAATGAGTCCGGGGTCCAACACTGAAAGTTACCCAGCATTTGCTCATATTGGGTTGAGGGAAAACCCCGGAAAAGACCTCAACCAGGTAACTTGCCCCGACCGGGAATCGAACCCGGGCCACCTGGTTTCGCGGCTAGACGTGCTAACCGTTAATTTGTAACGAACAAAGTGTGTGGAACAAAGAGGGTTATAATAATTTAAATAATCTCAGCAATGCCATTGTCAAACACGAACGATCGCAATGTCATTTGCGTTCGGTTGTTCAGCTTTCTTGTTTTGGAAGTGTTCGTATTGACACCCAACTTGATCAACAATTGAAATCGGATGTGGCGCGTCACAATGAAATGGTGAAGAAGAATAGAGAAATAATGAAAAGCCTAATCGACACAACGTGCTTCTTAGCCATGCAAGTACTGCCGTTCAGAGGGCATGGCGAAAGTGAAGATTCACTTAACAAAGGCAACTATATAGAATGTTTACATTTGTTGAGCAGCTACGACACTACTCTTCGAGAACATGTAGAGTCGTCTACACATTTAAGGGCACATCAACAGAATTCAAAATGACCTGATAGCTGCTATCAGTGGCGTGTTGATGGAATCTATTAAGAATGACATTTCCATGGCCCAGCATGTTGCAGTTATTTTAGATGAAACATCCGATGTAAGCAACAAATCACAACTATCCACCACTCTCAGGTATGTCCATGACCAGACAGCACAGGTTCAAAAAACGTTTATTTCCTTCGTTGATGTGAGTGCAGATAGATCCTGTAATGGTTTATTTAATCATGTAATGGACATAGTGGGATCTTATGATATTAGAGACAAATTAGTTGGTCAAACATATGACGGTGCGGCAGAGATGGCTGGAGAAATAAATGGACTTAACCACAGTTCAAGACATTTATCCTAGAGCTCTATTTGTTCATTGTTTCAGTCATGTCCTAAATCTAGTCTTATCTCAGTCAGCTATGAGTATTAAGGAGTGCCGGATCTTTTTTTCAGACATTGAATGGACTAAGTAGCTTCTTCTCCAAGTCTACAAAACGCGCGCATGCTCTTACTGAATATTCCAACAGAATAATTCCAAGAAATGCACCCACAAGATGAAATTTCTCTTCCAGAATAGTCAATATTGTAAAGGAGAACCGTAAATTGCTGGTGGACTTTTTTAAAAATATACTCAACAACTCATCAGACTGGGAAAGTGAAACTGTTGCTCTTGCGCGTGGATATTTGTCTTTCCTTTCAGAGTTTGAGACCAAATTTCTTCTAAATGTGTTATCAAAGATCTATGCATACATTGACATTCTGTACAACATTCTTCAAACGAAGCATTTGGATATTCTGTATTGTGTAGAAAAGGTTAATGAAACAAAACGTATTGTTCTACATGAGAGATCCAGATTTGATGCATTATGGAGTGATGTTTGTAATGAAGTCGAATGTGAAGAAGTGCCGCGAAAAAGAAAATGCCTGGAAAATGATGTCATAAAATACAGGAGAATATTTTTTGAAAAAATAGACAATGTGACAAACCATATTACAGATATGTTTGGAAATCTCCCTCAGTTGGAATTTATTTCATTGCTTGATCCAAACAAATTTCAATCTTATAAATTAAATTTTCCTAATTCCGCCCTGGATGCGCTGAATGTAAAGCACAGTGCAGTGTTTGATATAGTTCGTCTAAAAAATGAATTGACAGTCCTATATTCAATGGAAGAGTTTCGTGGAAAATACCCTCATGAACTGGTGACACATTTAAAATCAAAACAACTCCACACAGAATTTGTCGAATTCTACAAATTGACCCTACTGGTTTTGACCATACCAAGCTCATCTGCATCTGCTGAGAGGTCATTTTCTGCCCTTAAGCGGATTAAATCACTTCAAAGATCAACTCAAGGGCAAGAAAGATTAAGCAGTTTAGCCTTGATGTCCATTGAGAAGAAAAAGCTGAAAGAAATCTGAAAATCCCCTACATTCCACAGCGATGTCATTGAGGAGTTTTCTAAAAAGGAACGCAGAATGGAGTTCACCTTTAAGTAAATAAGGTATGATTTATTTAATTACCAATTTATTTTATCATTAGTTTCCGGAAGTTTCTGTTTTCTTACCCTCCTTCTGGCTGCTGCTCTGGTTTGATGTCAGAACTCACTAAAATTATATCAAATTATCAATATGTTCGAGATATTGTAAGTTGTATACCTATGTAGCATGCAAACATGAAGAGTCTACCCTAATGCAATAGGTTGCGCACGCCACTGCATAACCCCAATTGCTGATGAGGTATCCACGTTTGTTTAGTGAACAAGTCAACAATCAAGCAAGCATTTTCATTTACTAGCTACTACGGACTTGATTGCTATTCACTACGTAGCTTTGGATCGTAACTTCTGATGTCACATCCGGCTATTTAGTAAACAATCTAGTTCACTTCAGCTGAAAATGCAGCTTTGAGACACGGCCTTAGTATCGAAATGTACGGAACATGGGAAACCATTTCTCTCTCTTCATTTGTGAAACCGACTGCTTAGTTAACAAATCATTTTTTTAGTGGGAATCTGTAAAAACAATAAACACGTTACGGAATCTTTCTATCAATAACTGTTATTGTATGTATAGTAATACAAAATTACGGCACGCGAACCTGCGCGAGAGGTTTCAAATTTGTATACGACACCAGCGCCAATTGTGTGCCTAGATATATAACTACAACGTCTTTGGGACACACTCCACTCTCAACCGCTTAGTAGTTACTGAAATTTAAAAAACGTGGGGTGTGTTTGTGATTTTGTATAGACGTTGCTAGTGTTCTGTTTATAATAGGCCTATATTGTTACTATTATAGCATGCAAAATGCCAAATTGTCAGAATTATAGCAGGAAAACTAAGGCTCGAGTGTTATTTATCACATGTTTCCCTCTGATTCAAAGCTGCTAAAGATAACATACCAGCAAAGAAAAAATTGAAATTAAACGCCCAACCATCGCTGAATTTACCAGTGTGCTATGTGAAAAACTGAGATAAACCTGATAAACAGTGCTAGTAGTAAACGTGTAGAAGAATGAATGCATTATTTGCGGAGACATCAATGTCGATTATCTAACAAAAAGCAATAGGAAAGATCAACTAAATTCATTGCTAGCATCTTTCAATTTAATACACACAGTAAACTTTCCGACCAGAATACAGGGGGATTCAGCTACTGCAATAGACAACATATTCATCGGAAAAGAAAAAATAGGTATATCTCAAACAACCCTAATAATTAATGGTCTTTCGGATCATGATGCTCATCTCCTAAGTATAAATATTAACACATCATCAAAAAAAAAAAAACAATTAAAGTGAGATTCAGAAATATAAACAGGGAATCATTAAATAATTTTGAAATAAATCTTAAAAGTGAAACATGGGAATCAGTATACAGTCAAAGTGATACGAACAGTAAATTCAACGAATTTCATAAAACATTTCTAAATATTTTTGAATCCAGTTTTCCTGTAAAGTATAAAAATGAAACAATATGTAGCAATACATGGATTACGCAAGGTATTAAAATCTCATGCAAAACCAACCAGCCTATCTCTTTACTTGTTTCAAGTAAAATTCCTGTCTTTTCCCTAATCTTTTGTGGATTTTCTCCTAAATATTCATGTCATCCACATAGACAAGCAGCTGATATAATCCGTTCAAATCCAAACCCTGTCTGTTATCCTGGACTTTCCTAATAGCATTTTCTAGAGCAGTGGTCGTCAGGACTCGCTGAAATGGATTACGGGAAAACAGTGCATGGCAAAATGCACTCTCGTGCAGGAGGCAGCATACCCGCCAGTAGCATTGGATGCACACTGGTGCTGTATGAGATCTGCGGGTAAGAGACGCTAGCCCGAGAGTGCAGTGTTCTGATGACCGCTGTTCTAACGAAAAGTTAAAAAGTAAAGATGATAGTGCATTTCCTTGCTTTAGCCCGCAGTGAATTGGAAAAGCATCAGATAGAAACTGATCTATATGGACTCTGCTGTACATTTCACTGAGGCATATTTTAATTAATTGAACTAGTTTCTTGAGATTACCAAATTCAATAAGATTATATAAAACTTCTCTCTTAACCGAGTCACATACCTTTTTGAAATCTATGAACCCGAGGCTTATGTCGTGGTTTCATAACAAGCTGTTTATTTACGGTGGTGGGTTGTTAGTTCATCGCCCAACCCCCAAGCTGGAGGACCACCCCTTATCCGTTGTCCGCGACTGTTTATTCAATATATTCACACCTATCATCCATATATGGAGGCTGTCTCCTCTATCCGCAACCTGCGGACGCGCCATGCTGTGGTGATAGGGACCCACCATACCTGGAAGCATTTCAATACTTTAATTAATATTAAATCAGTTTAAGTAATAGGTATTTTGCAACACTGTTACAAGATGCATGTCTCACCTTAAGCCTGAGCACCGTAGGTACAGGTTATAAGGGCAGTCTCCTCGTGACTGCCATCTGTGCTCCAGGGAAGTGTTTCGTCTGTTGACAAGTGCTTCTGAATTCACTGCGATGTAGCAATTTTTAAAGAAACGACCTTTGTTTTTATTTGCTTGCTTAGAGTATAGAACCTGTGTTTTGCCATAGGCATATCACAGGATATTTACAATGTTATACACAGGATATTTACACTATTATACACTTATATTTCGGATGCTATTCTTGAAGAGAACAGTAGATGATGAAACTTGTCACTCTTACTGGGTTTATGTGTGTCCTCACCATCTGGTGCTGATTTTGCTTCGACAGTATTGAAGGCCGGTCTGTTGAAAAGTGTGTGCATTCCGTCAGTAAATGTATTGCTGACTGCACAGTTTTCTCCGGGCAGCTGCATAATGGGGACGGTGATTTGTTAATTCTGTGCAAGTATGATTTGAAGCATCCGTGGTTTGTCAAGAATTTGGTGAGGATATAGATTGGCCTTAGGAATATTAAGAGCCTATGTGTGATGGATGGAATATACTGTTCGATATGTAGTGCTACCTCTGTGTGTATGTTGTTATATAATGTTAATGTTTATATAATTTTGGATTAGTCGTTTAGAAAGATGTAGTGGGATGGAGTTATATTGTATGGTATTTCTATATCTGGCTGTAGTTTTGGCCAGATATTCGGCTCTTTCATTGCCCTTAATTCCAGAGTGGCCTTTGATCCAGATCAGTGACATTTCCGTAGTTTTCTTAAGGTCAATAATTTTCTTTCTGATGTACACTGCAATCGGCTGTGTCGTTCTTTTGTTTGCTACTGCATGAAGTGCAGCTTGCGAGTCGACGTGGATGCCATACGATGTTTTATCCTTACGTTGGGATATTATCCAATCAATTGCCATTTTGATTCCAATGAGTTCTGCTTGGAAAACCGTGCATTCGTTTCCTAATCTTTGACTTTCTATGTATATTTCTAACGATTTTTGTACTGCTGCCACTTCTGCTCAGACGTGTTCCTCCGTTTTGGAGCCATCTGTAAATAGCGGTACATTGGTTGAGCTGACTTTGCCACTGAAGTCCACATTTATAATGTTGTCTATTGAATGTATTCCACTGCCACATTCTGTATAATTCTTCTTACCACCATTCACAGAAGAGATGCAGCTCTTTGCTTGTTTCAGTCTCTTGAACTGAAACAACCCAGAACTCACCACGTGGAGGTGGCTGCATGTCGAGTTCCGCCCTGCCCATCCCAACCTCCCTACCATGTGGGCAAGTACATTCCATTGTTCATTCATTGTTATTTTCAATCATTGTTCATACTCTGTGACATAAATCAATATTTAGGTTTGTATTTCATATCTCTTTTGTTTCAATTTGTAAAAGTCACATTATTAAAATTCTCCAATACAATATAATCAGTCACTGTATGTTTGTGCAACGAAAAATGTGAAGAAATACTTGATGTCATTCTTTTTGTCTCTCATTTTTTTCTTTTTTGTAGAACCGTTCATATAAATGTTATGCGATAGCTAAAGTGTAAGATATGTAACTTTCGGTGCGATGAATAATATTTTTTCACACGAATTTAATAACTTTTATTTCTTGTTTCTCTATTTTGTGGTTTTCCCTCTTTCTATTTTCTCTCTATCTTTTTATATTTGTTGAAGTTCCTCTCTTTCTACTCTTGAAATACTCTACATAAAATTTGAATTGGAAATTGTGAAGAAAATATGGAAAAAAAACATGTCAATATCCACTTTCAACATTTCTACCCATTTTTTCCATATCAATGATTGCGGGGTTGGGCAGATAAAACTGGCCTGCCTCTTCTCATTTGATTTGAAACAAACTTTTTTTTTTTCAAAGGAATGGAATAAAATGGATAAATGAATGTGTCCTGTGCTAACCGTCGTAATAGATGTTGAAAGTGCCCTCCACCAGCATCTAGACACTTCTGTGCACGTCTTAACACGTTTATATAAAGACGTGTCAATTTCTCACGGATGATAGTGCAGATGCTATTCCTGATGTTGCCATTCAGTTCATCAATAGTACATGGATTCTGCTCGCTTTCTGTCCGGACACTTCAACTTTCGGCATGAATTCAGGAAATGATGACTAGGAGTCCTCGAAAGTCCACCACAAAATTGGCTCAACATTTGCGAACATGTGTTAAAGGCTTTGAAATTCAAACCATACCGAGTGACAGCAACTGAAGGAGCCCGATAAGAATAAATGCTTAAATTTCTACTGCTGGTTGTTGAATATGATTACGGATGGTGATTTGAACCCGCTATTGTTTATCATGATTGATGAGGCTTGGTTTCTTCTATCGGGATATGTAAACTCTCAAAGAACACGTACTGGGCGACAGAAAATTCTAACCTAGTGTACGAGCAACCACTACGCGACCAAAAGATCGGTGTATGGTGTACTATCACTGCAAAACGCATTATCTGTCCAATATTCTTCGACACTACTGTCAACACGGCTGTAGACTTGACTTTCTTGGATGAATTCTATCCCCAACTAAAGAAGAGGAGCGTAATTACTGCTTCTTTCAACAAGATGGAGCAACATCTGACACATCTGAGAGGTCACTTACGCGTATTCATCACATGTTCACCGAAAAGCGCATTGTGAGCAAAGGCTTGTGGCCACCGCGGTCACTAGATTTGTCGACATGTAACTTTTATTTAGGAGAGAGGGGGTACTTGAAGGGGAAAGTGTATGTCTCAACTACATGGGCTTGGCCAATGGATAGGGAGAAATGAAGCATGTAGCTAGACACGTATTTGGAAAATGGCAACTGATATCAATCTCGTTATTGTTACTAGACAGGGAAGAATGGGAGAGAGGTCATCTTAACGAATTCCCACGTCGTTGTCTGGTGTACTTTACGGATGGTTCCAGAACTTACAGCGATGCTGGAGCAGGGATTTATGACGTAAGACCCAGGACTAGAATATCTATTCCCGTTGGTTAATACACTACGGTTTTGTATGCGGAAGTGTTTATGATATCAGCTTGCGCTCAGGAAAATCTAAATATATCATGTCAAGGCCTGAATATCTTTATTTGCTCTGATATACACAGGGTGTGCTAAGTACGCACAGAATCGACTCCAGGCTAATTGAAGAATGCAGAACTAGCCTGGAAACCATATCAAAATGTCCCAGGGCACTGTGGAATGTATGACAATAACAAGCTAGCCTATTGGTCAAGTAAGGAACTTCCTTCCAATGCTATGGCCCTGAACCCTGTGTTGGCATCTCTAAGTATATAATCAAATAGGTCCTAAAAAAGAGCCTGATGAAAAATTTAGAATCTAAACCTGAATCAACTGAACAACTCTTGGCATTGGAAAGGAGAATTTTTAACATGGTTAACTGGAATTTTGACCGGACACTGCCATCTACAATATATTGACACCTACATATATTGAGCCCTAATGATGACTCAACTTGTAGGAAATGTAGGATGGAGACCGAGTTATCATTTGCCATTTTGCTGGATTGCTCAGATCTAAGTCAATCAGGCACCGTTATCTCGGGAAACAAACATTGTCTTCTGAGGAAATTAATCCCAGCAGCATAGCAAAGCTGGTAATGCATTGCAGTCTCCTGGGCTGATCTCCAGTGTATGGGGTGCACAAAGGGCCATTTGTTGCCAAGTGTTATAGCAATAATCTACTCACTTAATTTAGAACAATAAGAAGAAGAAAAAGATTATATCCCGTTCAGTTATTGCGCAAAGCATTTCCAAATCCACATTTGCTGCTAGTTTTTGAGTAATTTCTTTCCTTGATATAATTGTCTTGACCATCTGAATTCTGAAGATTTGCCAAAATATATATTTACCTTAATATGGTGGCGGTTATTACATTGATATAATAAATCACCGTACACATTTTTTCGTCTGCCCTAGAGATGTACATTTCTACTGATCATTTATGTTACATTTCAAACATAATATTTTCGTTTCCTTTAAAGTAAGCTTTAAATGATTTAATATTCTCTGACGTTGTCTTAATACTTTATATTGTTCCTTTTCACAATACCATTGTTCTTATTACTGATCTATTACTCATAATAATATCAGGAATTATTTTCAGTCTTTTATATTGAGGTACTGAAGATGTTTCTCCACGCAGTCAGTTCTCACTATTTGCCAATATGAATATGGCGACTGTGTCTCTTCTTGTCTTACGACTATCTTTCAACCAGAGTCCATTTGCCCTCTATGTTAAGTCATATTTTCGTTGCACATTATTGCAGTTTATTCCAAATTCGGTTTTTTTACACGTTTAATACATCCTTGTCACGTTTCAGTTAACCAAAAAAGTCGTAAGTTTCGAGCGCAAACTTAAAAATTGGAACGATTCTTCAGTGTTGGACGTTCTAACTTTCTTAAATAACTATAATGATGCAAATTAAAAAAAATAATATTCTGAAGTCTATTTTTGTTATGCATTATCTAAAATTTCTACATTGTTGTAGCATAAAAGGTTATTGAATACTGCATATAATAGTAAAATGTATTGTCATTTTAGAAATTAAAATTTTATCCTCTCATCTTGGTGTTGGAATATCAAAGGAAATTTCCATTGTCGTGGTATAAGTCAAGAAATTAACTGAAGGGCTCGGTGCAATAAGGTATTAACCCACACATAGTTACTTCTGAGATATGAGCATTTTAAAGTTTAGAAACAGGCATAATTCCAAATATTGAAATTTAAATGCTGAAATTGCTTTCAATGTGAAGCAGTGACTCTTAAGTTACATTTACGTAATTTTGAAACATTTTACCGAATTTGGAAGACCTATATTACAGGCATATTTGATAATCGGGGATGTCTATGTTGGTTAGCACCTTATTGCACCAGATGGTTGGACACTGCTTTGAGAGGGATTACGAATGAATTACAAACATAAATTTATTCTGAACGCTTATACAACCTAACTAAATTAGAATTATAATGAATAATATCTGAATTTGTCCTGTACACTTGGACATTCTAATTTAACGTTGTATTATACTGTGTTTACAACAAGATTTGCTTATAATAATAATAATAATAATAATAATAATAATAATATAATAATAATAATAATAATAATAATAATAATAATAATAATCCGAGGCAAGACAGTCCATGAAGGACCATGATCGTCCAGCCGGCTGCTGACTTTACGTCCACAAACCGAAGCAGAGGTGGACGATCATCCAAGTAGAATGCAGGTATTGTGTCGTTAGCACGGTGATCCCCCCAGCCGTTATAGCGGCTTTCGTAATCAGATTTCGCTACCTATCGCAGCTCCTCTTGTGCATCACGATGCTGGATGGACACTGGTCCCATACACTGGCCGAAATTTAAATGGCATTACAGCAATTCAATTTTACCATGCACTATATATCATCAAGTATATCCACATTTTCAGGTTAATGTTCTTCACCTGCAGTACCGTGAGTAACGAAATTCCTGTAGAAAGCATGATGTACTGGTGGGATCTATTCCAGAAGTAACATTACATCTGCCAATTTTCCACTCTCTATAGGAAGTTGTGTTGAATATTTAGGTTGTAAATCACAAATTGAAATTGTTGAACTATGACGACTCCATTTCTTGAGAGTGTACTGCATGTAATGACAGTTCATGCCAGTAAGTGTAACCAACCTCTAAAAAGCCTGGTAAAGCTGAGTCAATCTTAAACAAAGAGGCATTTGAAAATTGGAGAGGTTCCTTTGAATCTGAAACTATTTTTTTCAGTATTGAATAAGTCAATGGACGAAAATTTTTAAAGTCCAACTGATACGTCTTCGTTACTGTAAACTTCTTTTTTTGTATTAGCATTTAAGATTATACTGGGTATATCAGAAGGTCAGGTCAAGCCTTAAGGAGGTGATTCAGGATCCTATTTGCAACAAAAATCCTAATACATTTTTTCAATATTCATCCCCGTTTCCGAGTTTCACGAATATCACGTACCGTAGCTATTCCCATTTGATTCCACACCTAATGGACCTGTCTGCTTGAGAGAAGGTAGGTTAATTGTCAGTAGTCTAGAGCAGATGCTCAAAATGTCTCCCTCTCGCACGAACACATGCTTCAGCACGCCATCTGACCGCTCGCTGCACATTATCCAATCCGTGCTGGTGTATCTCCATTGCAGTCGTGTTAATCTTTTCAACGAGCTCTTCCCTGCTTGCTATCTCCGTTTGGTGCATTTTCTCCTTCATGGAGCCCCAGAGAAAGAAGTCCAATGGTGTTAGGTCTGGGAACCGGGCTGGCCAGGCAATGGGACCACCCCTTTCAATCCATCTACCTCGAAAATGGTGATCTAACCATTGGTGTACTGGAAGTCTGAAATGTGGTGGAGTACCGTATAGTTGATACCATAGTTGCCTGGCCAGTCCGGTCCCCAGACTTAACACCATTGAACTTCTTTCTCTGAGGCTGCAAGAAGGAAAAAGTGTACCAAACGGAGACAGAAAGCAGGGAAGAGCTCATTGCAAAGATTAACACGGCTGCAATGGAGATACACCAGCACGGATTGGATAATGAGCAGCAAGTGGACAGACGGTGTGTTGAAGCGTATTCGTGCAAGAGGGGGACATTTTGAGCATCTGCTCTAGACAACTGACAATTAGCCTAGCTTCTCTCAAGCAGACAGGTCCATTGGGTGTGAAATCAAATGGGGATAGATACGGTACGTGATATTCATGTAACTCGGAAACGAGGATGAATATTGAAAAAGTGTATTAGGATTTTTTGTTGCAAATAAGATCCTGAATCACCTCCTTAAGGCTTGACCTGACCTTTTGATATACCCTGTATATGACCAGTCTTCTGTAGTGTAAACGGTGGAACAATATCTCCGAGAATACAACTCTACTGTATGCGACCAAAATCGCTATCGCTCTAGTTTGAATAACTTCTTTGTTCAATAGTGAAGCATATTGTTGTCCTTTATTTTTCCTTCTCTTCTGTTTAAAATGTTCCCAGACTTGATGGTGACGCTTTCTTTTCCTGTTTGGAGGGAATTTGAAGTGAATGTTCTCAGGTTCCCTTTATATGTTTAATTTATTCACACTGAAACAGTGGAGTAAAATAAAAAAAATAAATATATATAATATATATATTCATATATATGTAACTTTTATAACGTTTAACTTTGATGCAAGAAGGTGTCATCCCTCAATACTATTTTAATAATGAGAAATTAAATTAATCCTTACCTCTTCCGATGTGCCTTCATTTCCAGTCAGATATAATATAATCTGGGTAGTCGATGCTATCATCATTATAGTTAATCACGTCATCGTTTCAATTAACTTATTTTTTTTTTAGAATCTGTTCATTTGGCTACTTTCTCCTTCCAACTTGGTATAGGTTGGCGCCTTATTGCTCAAAACAAATGACTCTTAACATTGATTAGAAAAAGGATATTCATTTACTGCTGCGAAATTTATTCTCATACCAGATCCATATTTTGACAGAAAGTGCACAATATTATTCCTCGTATGTTTGTGTATAAATCTCAATTTTCACAAGAGTGAGGGTTAGCACCTTATTGCACAGAGCCCTTCAACTGTTTAATACTTCAATGTTGTATATTTTGCGAAGTGTATGTCTCTGTTGGGTACAATTTCAGTTCTGTTTCATATTTTAATTTCTGTTAATTTTTTAGTTGGTTATTTAACGACGCTGTATTAACTACTACATTATTTAGCGTCGATGAGATTGGTGATAGCCAGATGAGGCCGAGGATTCGCCATAGATTACGTGGAATTCGCCTTACCGTTGGGGAAAACCTCGGAATAAACCCAACCAGGTAATCGGCCCAAGCGGGGATCGAACCCGCACCAGAGCGCAAATTCAGACCAGCAGGCAAGCGCCTTAATCGACTCAGCCACGCCGGTGGCTGAATTTTCGTTATTACGTCACACAATAGAATTTTTTTACACGTTTAAAATTGAAAAATTCACTTTACTTTTACTATACATTACAACGCGACTGATTTTATGATATTTATGTTTATGTAAGTTCAAAAATCGCGCCGCGCTGAAGAAGAACATAGCGCCGGCGACTCCACTTCTTGCATTGTGACTTTCTATTTCGTTGCTATGGTTACCGTAGCAACAAGACTCCGATACGTTCTGCGCCGGTGGAGTTCAATTTTTCTCCTGTTAGTGTTTCACTAAGCTATGGTTACCATAGCAACAAGCCTACATCTCCTCGCCCCGCAACAAGAGTTTCACGGCTTGGGTCAGACGTGAAATAGTAGAGGAGACGAATTCATAACGTTCCGCCAATCAACGGCAGAGAGTCTAAACAAGGTATCCATCTCTAACAGTCAAAATTACAGAAATTTAAAAGTGTTAAAATTAATTTCCCCCATAGAAAAGATATATTAAATGAATATGTTTATAACTTTTTTAACCGTTTTGCTAAAGAAGCAAACACGAGTCTTGAGAAAAGTGAAAATATAATGTAAGAGGAATTGAAAACTTGGTTATGGTGTTTGCGTTGTAGGTACTACTGTAACCTATACGCAAAGTTAAATTTGCCGCGATTTCGTGATCGAGTACGCATAAAGATCCCATTGTGTGCATTATAAATTATTTTCTCTACTGTTCTTATTACATTAGTTATTAGGTCTATTTTAAATTAAGAATAATATTTGTTCATAAAATCAGTGTGCTTTAAAGATTTAGGGCTGTTTATTAACAAGTTTGTCCACGGAAAGAAGTTTTTCTTCCAAGAATCGCACTAAAAACTAATGTAATTGCTTAATTCCATGTCACAACAAAGGCTCTCGTCATTCGCAAATATTTCCATGCAGAAGCAAATTGTGCATATAATTATAAAAAAATCAGCCTTTTCATGACGATGTTACTGATAAATTCGCTGCCATGAACAGAAGGATTGAACTTGTCTTCATAAAATTGCTATGATTAACTATTTGTTACCGTTAATTTATGATTAAATTATTATTATTATTATTATTATTATTATTATTATTATTATTATTATCGCCATAAAGACACGTATTTAATATACATAGGTCTATACATAATTTTTGTTGTTATAAAATTAGAAGTGAACCTAACACTACTTCATGCACTTTTTACGTCACGAGCCGCCACTGACTTCCACTGACAGAACTTAGAACAGATGCAGCTCACTTTTGCTGCCACAACTTAAAATATTTACAATTTTAATAGAGGAAATGTGCAGTGGAATAAAAATATTTGTTAAAGATACAATTATTGTTAAGATTCTAATTTATTTTTAAATCAACGAAGTGATTGTGTAAGGACACATTACCGGATTACATATAATATATTGACTAGGAATTATGTGGCAATAAAATTTTCGACAAAATAATACTAAGAGATTAATTATCAAGAAAGTACAGTAATTTAAAGTGTAGCGAAATGAAAATTACAAATATTAATGAACAGAAGCGTGTTGAACTGAGGGTAATTCTAGCTACAGAACTACGACATCACGAGAAGGCAATAGCAGAATGCTGTTAATTCTCGGTTAGCAATATGCGATGTTCACAACAGTGATTCAGACAGCGGAGAACTTCTATAACACTATAATATGCCAAAGTATTTAATGTTACCTGGAAAATGAAATTATGATTTAACAACATTGAAACATTATACTAATTTTATGATGTTATAAAACTATTTTATCTTCTTGTATTTAAGGTGCGATTAAGATTACCACTGTAGCTGTAGATTTAATTTTTCTAGACTTTGTCTTAATTAAATTGGTCTTTTCAAAATCATTTTACACATATATGCACTCATGTGGGTCTAATGGACGCGAATAGGGAACTGTGTTTCTGGACAGCAGACAAGAATATATTCAACTGTTCTAATGTAATGTCAGTGCTGATCATATCAGCCTCTTATCTGCCCAAGCCATCTAGTATGTTATTTTATTTATTCAGAAAGTCCATTTTGAATCTTGCGTACACTACTTTTAACACTTGAATATAAGTAATTGATTAACTAGCGGACTTACTCGTGTTAATTATGTAAGTCTGTGTGGCATACAGCTGTTTCGGTGCTTCATCACACCATCCTCACAGCCTACTAGATCTCGGCGTCATCCCGAACTTCTCTGCCTGTTGTGTGGGTGCGTTTGATTGTTGAAAGGTGTTGAAAAGTGGAGTCCAATAGTGAAACTGATCTGTGTGTTGAGAATTTGATCGGGGTGTGTTTATATATTTCGTATTGTTCTAGTGTGTTGAGTTTTTGGTTCTTGGGTTGTATGTGTAGGATTTCCATGTCCGCATTTATGTTATTGTGTGTATGGTTAGCATTAGTTATGTGATCGGCATATGTAGATGTATTGTGTACTCTGGTTATTGCTTTAATGTGTTCTTTGTAGCATGTTTGGAATGATCTGCCTGTCTGTTCAATGTAGAACTTGTCGCAACTATTACATGTGAGTTTGTATACGCCTGTGTGGTCGTATTTATTTGTTTGTGTTTTTTTGTGTGTTGAGATGTCTTTGTAGTGTGTTTTCTGTTGTGTATGCTATGTTGTATTTCTGTTTTCTGAACGAAGATGCGATCTTATGCGTGCTTTTGTTTTCATATGTTAGTGTGATGTATTTCTTGTGTTCTTGTGTTTGTGGTGTGTTTTGCGTGTTTTTGTGTTTGTTAAGTTTTTGTTTTGTCTTTCTTATGATGTTGTCTATTATGTTTGGATTGTAACCGTTTTCTTGTGCTATGTATTTGATTGTGTTCACTTCTTCATTGTAGTGTTGTTGGCACATGGGTATGTTGAGTAATCTGTGTACCATTGTCCTGAATGCAGCATGTTTGTGTTGTATGGGGTGGTTAGATGTGTTGTGTATGTGTGTGGTGGTGGTGGTGGTGGTGGTGGTGGTTGGTTTTCTGTATATTTTGAAGGTGTGTCTGTTGTCAATTTTTGTATGGTGATGTCTAGGAATTTTTATGGAGTTGTTGTTTACAAGTTCCAGTGTGTATTGAAGTTTTGGGTGTAATTTGTTTATGTATTCGTGTAGCTTGTGTATTTGTCTTTTGTTTCCTTTGTATAGTATGAGTATGTCGTCTACGTATCAGTGCCAGTATATTATGTTGTCTGCATATTTGTTGTGTTCATTGTTGAGTATGTATGTTTGTTCTATGTTGTGTAAAAATATATCAGCTAGTATGCTAGATTTGGGTGACCCAATTGGCAATCCTTCTGTTTGGGTGTAGTGTTTGTTGTGTGAAATAGTTTTGCTTTGTTATGATGTCTATGATTTGGATGATTTCTCCGATGTATTCTTGTGGTGTGTTGTTGTCTATGAGCATTTGTTTTAGTAGGCTATCTGTAACGTGTCTTGTATTGGTATACCAATACAAAACACATTACAGATACTAAAACAAATGCTATCTGTAGGCTATCTGTAATGTGTCTCGTATTGGTATACCAGTACAAGACACATTACAGATACTATTGGTATACCAATACTAAAAAAATGCTATCTGTACGCTATCTGTAAAGTGTCTTGTATTGGTATATCAGTACAAGACACATTACAGATACTATTGGTATACCAATACTAAAACAAATGCTATCTGTAGGCTATCTGTAAAGTGTCTTGTATTGGTATACAAGTACAAGACACATTACAGATACTATTGGTATACCAATACTAAAACAAATGCTATCTGTAGGCTATCTGTAAAGTGTCTTGTATTGGTATACAAGTACAAGACACATTACAGATACTATTGGTATACCAATACCGAAACAAATGCTATCTGTAGGCTATCTGTAAAGTGTCTTGTATTGGTATACAAGTACAAGACACATTACAGATACTATTGGTATACCAATACTAAAACAAATGCTATCTGTAGGCTATCTGTAAAGTGTCTTGTATTGGTATACAAGTACAAGACACATTACAGATACTATTGGTATACCAATACTAAAACAAATGCTATCTGTAGGCTATCTGTAAAGTCTATTGTATTGGTATACCAGTACAACACAAATTACAGATACTATTGGTATACCAATACTAAAACAAATGCTATCTGTAGGCTATCTGTAATGTGTCTTGTATTGGTATACCAGTACAAGACACATTACAGATACTATTGGTGTACCAATACTAAAACAAATGCTATCTGTAGGCTATCTGTAATGTGTCTTGTATTGGTATACCAATACAAGACACATTACAGATACTATTGGTATACCAATACTAAAACAGATACTATTGGTATACCAATACTAAAACAAATGCTATCTGTAGGCTATCTGTATTGGTATACCAAACTATTGGTATACCAATACAAGACACATTACAGATACTAAAACAAATGCTATCTGTAGGCCATCTGTAATGTGTCTTGTATTGGTATACCAATACAAGACACATTACAGATACTATTGGTATACCAATACTAAAACAAATGCTATCTGTAGGCTATCTGCAATGTGTCTTGTATTGGTAGACACATTACAGATACTAAAACAAATGCTCATGGACAACAACACACCACAAGAATACATCGAAAAAATCATCCAAATCACAGACATCATAACAAAGCAAAACTATTTCACACACAACAAATACTACACCCAAACAGAAGGATTGCCAATGGGGTCACCCATATCTAGCATACTAGCTGATATATTTTTACACAACATAGAACAAATATACATACTCAACAATGAACACAACAAATATGCAAATAACATAATATACTGGCATAGATACGTAGACGACATACTCATACTATGCAAAGGAAACAAAAGACAAATACACAAGCTACACGAATACATAAACAAATTACACCCAAAACTTCAATACACACTGGAACTTGTAAACAACAACTCCATAAAGTTCCTAGACATCACCATACAAAAATTGACAACAGACACACCTTCAAAATATACAGAAAACCAACCACCACCACCACCACCACCACACACATACACAACACATCTAACCACCCCATACAACACAAACATGCTGCATTCAGGACAATGGTACACAGATTACTCAACATACCCATGTGCCAACAACACTACAATGAAGAAGTGAACATAATCAAATACATAGCACAAGAAAACGGTTATAATCCAAACATAATAAACAACAACATAAGAAAGACAAAGAAAAACTTCACAAACACAAAAACACGCAAAACACACCACAAACACAAGAACACAAGAAATACATCACGCTAACATATGAAAACAAAAGCACGGATAAGATCGCATCTTCGTTCAGAAAACAGAAATACAACATAGCATGCAGAACAGAAAACACACTACAAAGACATCTCAACACACAAAACACAAACAAATAAATACGACCACACAGGTGTATACAAACTCACATGTAATATTTGCGACAAGTTCTACATTGGATAGACAGGCAGACCATTCCAAACACGCTACAAAGAACACATTAAAGCAATAACCAGAGGACACAATACACCTTCATACGCCGATAATATAACCAATGCTAACCATACATACAATAACATAAATGCGGACATGGAAATCCTACACATACAACTCAAGATCCAAAAACTCAACACACTAGAAGAATACGAAATATACAAACACTAAAACACACTCCGATCAAATTCTCAACGCACAGATCAATTTCAGCACACACACACACACTATTTGACTCCACCTTTTAAAACCTTTCAACAATCAAACGCACCCACATAACAGGCAGAGAAGTTCGAGATGACGCCGATATCTAGTAGGCTCTGAGGATGATGATGAAACACCGAAATAGCTGCAAGCCGCACAAACTTACATAATTAACACGTTTAAGTCCGCTAGTTAATCAATTACTTACATGTAGGTTACTTATTAACTTATTATTATAACCTATATACTAATATATAATTTAAAAAAAATGTATGTCACAACACAAATCGTAATTACTGATACATAATATAAATATATAGGCCACAACACAGTGCAAAATTGCAGGTCACAATACAAAACTTATTGTAGCCTACATACTGATACAAAATTTAGAAATGTATGTCACAACACAAAAGTAATTGTAAATACAAATACATAATGTAAACTAGTAAGTCACAACAAAACTATACGCAATGGAAACATGCAGGTCAAAACACAAAACTTACACATAATGCAAACTTACAGATCACAACACAAAACTTACACATAATGCAAACTTGCAGATCACAACACATAACTTACACATAATGCAAACTTGCAGATCACAACACAAAATTTATTGTAGCCTATGTACTGATGCAAAATTTAGAAATGTAAGGTCACAACAAAATTTAATGTCGCCTATATTCCTATTACAGAATTTAGAAATGTATGTAACAACATAATTATAAGTAATTGTAAATATAAATTCATAATGTTAACATGTAAGTCACAACACCAAACTTATATAAGTACACAAGGCAATCATGTAGATCACAACACAAAACTTATTGTATATAAATCCTAAAAATTCTAATTTAGAAATGTACGTCATTACACAACTTATTATAGCTTATAAATGATTTAGAAATAAATGTCACAACACAAAACATATTGTAAACAACATCCAAATTTAAAAATATGTCACAACACAGAAGTTAGCCTACATACTGATAAATAACTTAGAAATTTATGCCACAACACAAAATTTTTTGTTAATACTGAAAAACAAAATGGCCCTAGGAGATTTTATTGTAAACACTTCCTAATTTAGAAGTGTATCACAACTCAAAACGAATTAAACCGATAGCCTACATAGTGATATATACATAATTATAAATGTATAACAACTCAGAACTTATTATACCGATAGCCTACATAGAGATAGATATATAATTTGGAAATGTATGTCACAACTCAAAACTTATTACACCGGTAGTCTACATAGTGATAGATACATAATTTAGAAATGTATAACAACTCAAAACTTAATAAACCGATAGCCTACATAGTGATAGATACCTACATCATTTAGAAATGTATGTCACAACTCAAAACTTATTATACGGATAGCCTACATAGTGATATACATAATTAAGAAATGTATCACAATTCAAAACTTATTATACTGGTAGCCTATATAGTGGTAGATACGTATCACAACTCAAAACTTATTATACTGGTACCCTATATAGTGGTAGATACGTATTACAACTCAAAACTTATTATACTGGTAGCCTATATGGTGGTAGATACGTATCACAACACAAAACTTATTATACTGGTAGCCTATATAGTGGTAGATACGTATCACAACTCAAAACTTATTATACTGGTAGCCTACATAGTGATATACGTAATTAAGAAATGTATCACAACTCAAAACTTATTATACTGGTAGCCTATATAGTGGTAGATGCGTATCACAACTCAAAACTTATTATACCGATAGCCTACATAGTGATATACATAATTAAGAAATGTATTACAACTCGAAACTTATTATACTGGTAGCCTATATAGTGGTAGATACGTGTCACAACTCAAAACTTATTACACTGTTAGCCTATATAGTGGTAGATACGTATCACAACTCAAAACTTATTATACTGGTAGTCTATATAGTGGTAGATACGTATCACAACTCAAAACTTATTTTACTGGTAGCCTATAGAGTGGTAGATACGTATCACAACTCAAAACTTATTATACTGGTAGCCTATATAGTGGTAGATACGTATCACAACTCAAAACTTATTATATTGGTAGCCTATATAGTGGTAGATACGTATCACAACCCAAAACTTATTATACTGGTAGCCTATATAGTGGTAGATACGTATCACAACTCAAAACTTATTATACCAGTAGCCTACATAGTGTTATACATAAATAAGAAATGTATCACAACCCAAAACTTATTATACTGGCAGCCTATATTATGGTAAATACGTATCACAACTCAAAACTTATTATACTGGTAGCCTACATAGTGACATAGGTACATAATTTAGAAATCTATCACAATTCAAAACTTTCAATACTGGTAGCCTATATAGTGGTAAACACGTATGACAACTAAAAACTTATTATACAGGTAGCCGACAGAGTGATATAGGTACATAATTTAGAAATATATCACAACTCAAAACTTATTATACTGGTAGCCTATATAGTGGTAGATACGTATCACAACTCAAAACTTATTATACTGGTAGCCTACATAGTGATATAGGTACATAATTAAGAAATGTATCACAACTTAAAACTTATTATACTAGTAGCCTATATAGTGGTAAATACGTATCACAACTCAAAACTTATTATACTGGTAGCCTACATAGTGATATAGGTACATAATTAAGAAATATATCTCAACTCAAAACTTATTATACAAGTAGCCCATATAGTGGTAAATACGTATCACAACTCAAAACTTATTATACTGGTAGCCTACATAGTGATATAGGTACATAATTTAGAAATATATCACAACTCAAAACTTATTATACTGGTAGCCTATATAGTGGTAGATACGTATCACAACTCAAAATTTATTATACCGGTAGCCTGCATAGTAATATAGGTACATAATTAAAAAATGTATCACAACTCAAAACTTATTATACTGATAGCCTATATAGTGGAAAATACGTATCACAACTCAAAACGTATTATACTGGTAGCCTACATAGTGATATAGGTACATAATTTAGAAATATATCACAACTCAAAACTTATTATACTCGTAGCCTATATAGTGGTAAATACGTATCACAACTCAAAACTTATTATACTGGTAGCCTATATAGTGGTAGATACGTATCACAACTCAAAACTTATTATACTGGTAGCCTATAGAGTGGTAGATACGTATCACAACTCAAAACTTATTATACTGGTAGCCTATATAGTGGTAGATACGTATCGCAACTCAAAACTTATTATACTGGTAGCCTATATAGTGTTAGATACGTATCACAACTCAACACTTATTATACTGGTAGCCTATATAGTGGTAGATACGTATCACAACTCAAAACTTATTATACCAGTAGCCTACATAGTGTTATACATAATTAAGAAATGTATCACAACTCAAAACTTATTATACTGGTAGCCTATATTATGGTAAATACTTATCACAACTCAAAACTTATTATACTGGTAGCCTACATAGTGACATAGGTACATAATTTAGAAATATATCACAATTCAAAACTTTCTATACTGGTAGCCTATATAGTGGTAAACATGTATGACAACTAAAAAATTATTATTATGGTAGCCGACAGAGTGATATAGGTACATAATTTAGAAATATGTCACAACTCAAAACTTATTATACTGGTAGCCTATATAGTGGTAGATACGTATCACAACTCAAAACTTATTATACCGGTAGCCTACATAGTGATATAGGTACATAATTAAGAAATGTATCACAACTCAAAACTTATTATACTGGTAGCCTATATAGTGGTAAATACGTATTACAACTCAAAACTTATTATACTGGTAGCCTACATAGAGAAATAGGTACATAATTTAGAAATATATCACAACTCAACACTTATTATACTGGTAGCCTATATAGTGGTAGATACGTATCACAACTCAAAACTTATTATACCGGTCGCCTACATAGTGATATAATACAGTAATTTAGAAATGTATCACATCTAAAATCTTATTATACAGGTAGCGTATATAGTGGTAGATATGTATCAGAACTCAAAACCTGTTATACCGGTAGCCTACATAGTGATATACATAATTTAGAAATGTATCACAACTCAAAAATTATTATACCGATAGCCTACATAGTGATAGATACATAATTTAGAAATGTATCACAACTAAAAACTTATTATACATGTAGCCTACATTGTGATAGATACATAATTTAGAAATGTAGCACAACTCAAAACTTATTATACATGTAGCCTACATAGTGATAGATACATAATTTAGAAATGTATCACAACTAAAAACTTATTATACATGTAGCCTACATAGTGATAGATACATAATTTAGAAATGTATCACAACTAAAAACTTATTATACATGTAGCCTACATAGTGATAGATACATAATTAAGAAATGTATCACAATTCAAAACTTATTATACTGGTAGCCAATATAGTGGCAAATACGTATCACAACTCAAAACTTATTATACCGGTAGCCTACATAGTGATATAGGTACATAATTAAGAAATGTATCACAACTCAAAACTTATTTTACTGGTAGCCTATATAGTGGTAAATACGTACCACAACTCAAAACTTATTATACCGGTAGCCTACATAGTGATATAGGTACATAATTACGAAATGTATCACAACTCAAAACTTATTATACTGGTAGCCTATATAGTGGTAAATACGTATCACAACTCAAAACTTATTATACTGTAGCCTACATGGTGATATAGGTACATAATTAAGAAATGTATCACAACTCAAAACTTAATATACTGGTAGCCTTTATAGTGGTAAATACGTTTCACAACTCAAAACTTATTATACTGGTAGCCTACATAGTGATATAGGTACATAATTTAGAAATATATCACAACTCAAAACTTATTATACTGGTAGCCTATATAGTGGTAAATAAGTATCACAACTCAAAACTTATTATACTGGTAGCCTATATAGTGGTAGATACGTATCAGAACTCAAAACTTATTATACTGGTAGCCCATATAGTGGTAAATACGTATCACAACTCAAAACTTATTATACTGGTAGCCAACAAAGTGATATAGGTACATAATTTAGAAATATATCACAACTCAAAACTTATTATACTGGTAGCGTATATAGTGGTAGATACGTATCACAACTCAAAACTTATTATACGGGTAGCCTATATAGTGGTAAATACGTATCACATCTCAAAACGTATTATACTGGTAGCCTACATAGTGATATAGGTACATAAAATAGAAATATATCACAACTCAAAACTTACTATACTGGTAGCCTACATACTGATATAGGTACATAATTAAGAAATGTATCACAACTCAAAACTTATTATACTGGTAGCCTATATATTGGTAAATACGTTACACAACTCAAAACTTATTATACTGGTAGCCTACATAGTGATATAGGTACATAATTTAGAAATATATCACAACTCAAAACTTATTATACTGGTAGCCTATATAGTGGTAAATACGTATCACAACTCAAAACTTATTATACTGGTAGCCTATATAGTGGTAGATACGTATCACAACTCAAAACTTATTATACTGGTAGCCTATATAGTGGTAAATACGTATCTAATTTAGAAATATATCACAACTCAAAACTTATTATACTGGTAGCGTATATAGTGGTAGATACGTATCATAACTCAAAACTTGTTATACTGGTAGCCTATATAGTGGTAAATACGTATCACAACTCAAAACGTATTATACTGGTAGCCTACATAGTGATATAGGTACATAATTTAGAAATATATCACAACTCAAAACTTATTAAACTGGTAGCCTATATAGTGGTAAATACGTATCACAACTCAAAACTTATTATACTGGTAGCCTATATAGTGGTAAATACGTATCACAACTCAAAACTTATTATACCGGAGGCCTACATAGTGATATAATACAGTAATTTAGAAATGTATCACAACTAAATCTTATTATACTGGTAGCGTATATAGTGGTAGATATGTGTCAGAACTCAAAACCTGTTATACCGGTAGCCTACAGAGTGATTTACATAATTTAGAAATGTATCACAACTCAAAAATTATTATACCGATAGCCTACATAGTGATAGATACATAATTTAGAAATGTATCACAACTCAAAACTTATTATACATGTAGCCTACATAGTGATAGATACATAATTTAGAAATGTAGCACAACTCAAAACTTATTATACATGTAGCCTACATAGTGATAGATACATAATTTAGAAATGTAGCACAACTCAAAACTTATTATACATGTAGCCTACATAGTGATAGATACATAATTTAGAAATGTAGCACAACTCAAAAGTTATTATACATGTAGCCTACATAGTGATAGATACATAATTTAGAAATGTAGCACAACTCAAAACTTATTATACATGTAGCCTACATAGTGATAGATACATAATTTAGAAATGTAGCACAACTCAAAACTTATTATACATGTAGCCTACATAGTGATAGATACATAATTTAGAAATGTAGCACAACTCAAAACTTATTATACCCGTAGCCTACGTAGTGATATACATAATTTAGGAATGTATGTCACAACACTAAACTTCTAAACGCATCCTAACTTATAAACATATAAGTTATCATGATGCAAGACTAATTGTAAATGTTGCAGTATAATGTATGGTTTGAATATGTAGATCATAGTACAGAATTTCTTATAAAGATAAAATATTTTGAAAACTGTTTTTTCTTTTCATTTTTATACATTTTCACTTTCCTCTAGGCCCTCTTCCTTTAAGGAAAATAGTAAATCTGTAATCATCCTTCTTCCTTATAAAACTATTCTCTTACTGTTGATCCCCTTCAGTGTGGCAGAGTCAAGTTGTCCCAGAATATCTAAATCAGTTTTGGCTTCTTTGGCTTTGTTATGTTGTCAAGTATATCATTTGCAGTGTTCAAAATGTCTCTCTCTAGGCTCGAATTCGTGTCGCTGTTTCTTTCTTTTCTTTCTTAACACTCCACTTGCAGATGCCGCTCTACTGGTAGGTGGAACATTGACCGTACAGGTCAGGCTGTAAGGGCTCATTCTTTTCCTCAGCAACCTTCAAAAAGTGAGGATCTTCGGTATCAAGTGCAAAACAAGTTGTCTGAGAGTCATCCTAAAACGATGGAAGTTAAGAGCATAAGAAATAATATTAAAGACATAGACTGTCCTTTGCGAGCGTCCTTCTGTGCTGATCTCGCTGGAAGCGGATGGGTCCTCTGAAAGGTTAATTTTCAGTGACAGAGCAGTTTTCCACCTTTTAGAAAAGTGAATCGGCACAATGTGAGGATTTGGGAACTACTAATTCCAATGCACTTGTGGAACACCAGCGTGATTCCCCCAAATTAAATGTCTTCTGTGCCATTTCCCATGAAAAGATTTATGGACACTATTTTTTCAATGAACGCACTGTGACAGGACATGTTTTCCTTGATGTGATGTAACAATGGCTCTTCCCGCAGCTTGAAGAGGATAGTGCAGACTTCATTCTTCAACTCGATGGTGCCCCTCCATATTACCATGGCAGCGTTCGGGACCATCTCAATGGGGCATTGCAACAACGATGGATAGGCCGTAAATGTGTGAGGGATGCGCATCTGCTTCCTTGGTCACCTCGTTCTCCCGATTTCACCCCATGTGTTGTCTTCATATGGGGTTTTGTAAAGGATCATGTTTACGTACCACCACTTCCAACGTCACTGAACGATCTGCGCGCCCGCTTCATAGCAGCCATTGTTGAGATTGACCGTGACCTGCTACAAAGGGTTTGACAGGAGAGTGACTATCGATCTGACATGTGTCGTGTTACGCAGGGTGCTCACATAGAACACATGATGCGTCTGAAGAAAACTTTGAAATTTTACCTTTCGAAACACACATCTCACAATACGATATGTTCATTAGATTTCACACAGTTAATTACTGAAATCGGATTCATCATTTTGACTTTTCCTTTTGACTGTGTTTTGCCTTGTTATCACGAATTTCGAATGTATTTATTATCTGTTGCTATGTGGAACGGTAGCATTAAGAAATTTTCTTTTTACTTTTCCAAAATTCCTTTTATTTTATCTATTTTTTTTTTCAGATGTCTTTTATGAAAATCCTTTCCTCTAATGTAAATTTCAGTTGTGTAATTTGATGGACTTAGTCTAAACAAAAAAAATATGAGGATTCGATCGTTAAGTATAACTAAAGTGGAACTGAGGAAAAGATCGAGGAATAATTAGTTAAATGTTAAGGGGAAGACGAATAGAATAAACCAGTAAAAAGGAAAGTAGTAAAGAGAGATAAAGTAGTTATAAGTGTTAAGTAAAGAATATCGAGTGTTTTATGAACCACAGAGAGGAAGTGCAGTAGAGAAAAACTGAAAGTGAATGCAAGTAGAGAGTGAACCATAAAAGCTATAGCCAACCAATGAAAGAAAAAAGTGGTCAGTGAGTTGAAGAAGTGATAGTAAAGACGTACTACAAACATTAGAATATTGCAACATTGCATCAATATAAGAGTAAAATTCTGAGAAAAAAATAGGCAAATAATGTAATATTGTAATGTATATGAAAGAGTGGAATATAAATAATTAGTGAATATGAGTCAGAGATAAAAATAATTGAAGATAAACAGAAAATTAGGAACGAGAGAAATGAGAGGTAGCAATGATAGCAGAGGAGGGTTAGCTAGATTGCAGCCGAGAGTGTTTCTAAACAAGAGTAGGCTAATGTAGACAAGTATTGCATAGTTATCAGTAGACCGCGGGAGTGCGGGCCCTAATACGTCGATTGCAGCTGACTATGCAGACGAGTCTCTCTCGCCTTTCGCCGTACTGTTCCGTGCAGCGAACCCGAAACATTCAGAGTGTGTTTGGCTGTCGTACCAAAGAGTTGCGTGTGTGAAATGACACACATTACAATGCCTAAAACAACTCACGAAGTGAAATACTAAATAATTTAGTGGAACAATTCGGACGCGAGATATTTAGGCTATTATAGAAGGAGAAAGTGTTGTATGTGTCATCAGATTATTACGAACTAAGAAGTACTGTTTTGAAAGACATTGTAATAGTAAAGCACACAAGGAAAATGTTGAAAGCAATTAAAAAAAGAACCAATCGAGTTCAAATAGTCTGTCACAATATTCAGTATAGACTACTGTGACATGTTGGTACACAAAAACATTCTATTCAGAACTTTGGACAATCCCAACTTTAGATCATTTCTGAAAAAAAATATACAAAACAACATATTCCAGGAAAAGCAACAATATGTAAAGAATATTTACCAATTTCGTACCAGAATACGATTGCCAAAATTTGAGAAAGAGTGAACGATCAGAAAATATATGGGTTTCAGTTGATGAGTCTACAGACGTAGGCTAAGTGGTAGATATGTAACAAATGTGGTGGTCGATATACTTTCCGAGAACTGTGTAGGAAAAAAAATTGTGCTTACTCAAGAGAAATTGGAAATGGTAAACCATGCAACTATTATCCAAGCCTTTTGTAAGGCTATGCGCCTGTTATGGCCGGAAGGGATTAAATATGATTATGTACTTCTTTTCGTCACTGATGCAGCTCCATATATCATTAAGGCAGAAAAATAACTTAAAGAGCGATATTCCAACATGGTGCATTTAATTTGCCTGGCGCACGGACTGCATAGAGTTGCTGAAGCTATTCGTGCTTTATATAGTGATGTGGACTATTTTATAGAATATGTGAAAAAAAAATTCTCAAAGCCTCTTCAAGAATATTAAAATTTCGAGAAATTGCACCAAATATTCCCCTTCCACCTCAACCCGTAGTTACAAGATGGGGCACCTGGCTTGAAGCTGCCTTATATTTCGCAGAACATTACAATAAGTCAAACTAGTTATTCAGGCATTAGATGGCGAAAGTTCAGTACAGTAAAACAGTAAAATCCCTGATTTGAGAAAATATGCACCAAAATCTACAATTCATAAAGACCAATTACGGAAACTTGTCACAAATTATAACTCAACTGGAAACGTCTGGTCTACTTAATGTCCGAGTGAATTAAATTAATTGAGAGAGTATGGGAAACAATTAACAAGGTACCCCAAGGACTGTGTCCTGATAAGGTAAAAGACAAAGTTATTACATAGACCCTAGTGTAATAAAAAAAATAATGTCTATGCTGTGTTGAACAGTTTGGTGAAAAAAACAGGACAAAAACTTAAATGACAATGTAAACCTTTCACGTACTCTTCATTTACCTCATGCGATGTCGAAAGAAGATTTTCGCAGTACAAATATATTGTAACTGATAAAAGCAGAAGTTTCTCCTTTGACAATCTACGTATGTACATAGTGGTACATTGTAATTCCTTATTGTGAAGAAAAAGATTCCGTCGACATCACATCAATCAGATAATTACGAAATGTATGATTATTGTAAGTATGTAATTCATATACTCAAGACTGTGCGTCTGAACCACGCACAGTGAGTTACTTATCTGAGAGTTCATTAAGCCCGGTTCACAATAAACCGGGAACGGAAATGAGAACGAGAACGAAAATAATGTTAAAATAAATGTATTTAAATGTCAGCATTTACAATAGTTAAGTGTGAATACTTACATTTAAATACATTTATTTTAACATTACTTTCGTTCTCGTTCTTGTTGTTGTTTCCGTTCCCGGTTTATTGAGAACCAGCCTTTACACTCTCCACGGAACGCTCCAGTCATATAATAACTTGACGGTAAAGGGCACGCACTCCCGCGATTTAGTTATCAGGAATAGGACAGAGGGAAGACAAAGGAGTACGACTACTACTACTACTACTACTACTACTACTACTACTACTACTACTACTACTACTACTACTACTACTGCTCCTACTGCTGCTGTTCCTGCTGCCACTACTTATTACAAATTCTAGCTTTCTATTGTTTTTTTTTTTACAACGAAACAACTTAGGAGCCACAAACAGATAGTTCACCCTTTTCAATTTCCCAAAAAAAAATAAGATAAAATAATTTTTATCAAAATAATACATTTTCCTGTATTCATCTTAAAGTTTAAGTGGGCTGTGATTTGCGAAAAAAAATTACACAGCTACTCACCAATTGTGTATTTAATAATACATAGTTTTTAAATTTCCACTTTTGAGTAGTGACTCTCATCTCCGTCTCCTTCCGGAACGCAATAATTGATATTCTCACAGAATCAGTTATATCGGCCGCAATTACTAACTATATTCAAGAAAACAAAGCAAATGCTAGAGTTTAGACTACAGTAAGTCTGTTGCCATTCACACATTAATGTCAGTGCACTCTAGTGGTAGCAAGAGGAAAAGAGATTTCTTGGCATGGAAGTGTGAAAAAGATAAGACCAAAAAAACGTACACCCCTTTCATGTTGCTTTCCCATAAAAATATGATTAATTCATAATATAAAGCTCCAAATATTTCTAGGAATGATGTACCTATCGGGAAACTAAAGAATTAAATGGAAAATGCAACCACACGTGCTTAATTGTCGCCACATTGAGTGGAACCAAGGGACGGAGCTGCACTTCCAGCTAGTAGAGATGACAAACACTCAAAACATTTAGCTACAGAAAACAACAATCAGAATGACGAAAAACAGCTAGAAGATACTTCCGCAGCAGAGGAGGACCTCGGAGAGACTACCGAAGATGCAGTGAGCGACACAGAAATGGAAACTGATGAAAGTATGCAGAGACGTAAGAAGAAAACAGAAAGTACCAACACCTACGACACTCATGCAACAAAGCATTTCAAGGCAGATTTAGTATCGACCAATCAGCCCGCTCCGGATGATGTGTGTCGAGTCGAATCGGAGCAAGGAACATCAAACACATATCAGCCAGATCAAGGCGAAGGTGAGGAAGACAAATAACAATATACGCAAGCTACAGAACACCACATATCACCACGGGACCCCCGCTTGAAGAGCACCGAATCGGCCAAGAATTCCCTTGAACACAAGACCGCAAAAGACAAATCAAAACCACCCAGACCCCACCCATATGCCATTTACGGGCGAACAAAAGAGATAATCAAAAGCAATAATAACAATACTAACGAAAGGGATTGATCGTCAGTATCAACGCTTCACCCCCTCATTCCAGCTCACATCATGTTTTCCACAATTAATCTCCCTTGGCTTTGGTTATTATTGACTCTAAGCTGTCCTTTAATGAATATTAGTCGCACATATGCCACGATAAATATAAACTGCATCAGAAGCCATCACAAACAACTTTTATTGAGAGATTTTGTGTATAGTAACGATATCGATATACTCTTCTTGCAGGAAGTAAATTTACAGCATCTCGAGTTTCTTGGTCCCCGTTATAATTACATTTGCAACCTAGGTGACGAGCAACGAGGTACTGCAATAGTGTATAGACATGGCATAAATGTAGTGTCCAGTGAAATGCACCCAAGCGGACGACTGACCTCGCTACTTACCGACATGAACACTCTGTACGTAAATGTCTATTTGCATTCAGGCACAAATCGTAAACGCGAACGTGAAGATTTTTTCACCAACCAAATGCCCTTTTACTTGCGGCACAGATTCCACAAAATCATGCTGGCAGGCGACTTCAATTGTGTCCTGACAGCAAAAGACCAAAAGCCAGAATATCATCCTTCCCCTGCATTGCAACGCATGTGTCAAGATTTAAACCTTATCGACTTAAGGGAAGTAGTTCATGTGAATGCCGATGGATTTACATACTTTCGCAACAACTCAGCTTCGAGACTTGATAGATGGTATACCAATAAAGGTTGCCAAGTAGACGTACAAAATATAACTAATACTTCAGTGCCCTTTTCCAATCATCATTGTGTAATAGTATCCTGTAGAGCTGACTATACCACTCCACCATATGGCCGCAGCTACTGGAAATTGAATTCCCGATTACTACATGATGAACAAGCAGCTACAGAATTCAAAGAGCTGTGTAACTCATTACACACACGAACACAAAAATTCAACAAAGATGCGTTTCAGGCATGGACTTCTATATATAAACCCGCTATCCAATCCTTCTTCAAATGGAAGGGCATCGAGCAAGCACGCGCACGGCGATCAACATTGAATTTTTATTATTCTGTAATGCGTGAGCTGCATAAGAAGCAAATGGAGGGGCAAAACGTTTCGGTGGAACTTAACGACGTTAAACAGGTTATCTGTGAATTGCAAAAACGCATTATGGAAGGAGTACGAGTTCGTTCTCGAAACAAAACAATCATTGTGGAGGAAACAACTGCACTTTTTCATGTTGCCAAAGAGAAACAAAACGGCCAATCTCGTTTCATTTCAAATATTCAATTGCCCAACAACCAGGTCGCCCATACAACACTCCAATGTCTTACAGAAGCGGTGCTCTATTTTGGCGATCTCTACAAACACAAGGACAATGATTTACAGGCACAGCACGAAATTCTATCGCAAATCACACCAAAACTAGATGAGAATGAAGCCAAAGCAATGACGAGGGAAATCTCTGAACTTGAACTGGAAGCTGCCATCAACGAATCTAGCGGACATTCAGCACCAGGGCCGGATGGATTGGACTACAACTTCTATAAAGCATTTTGGAAACTTCTGAAACAACCTCTCCTGTTAATGTTTAATATGATCCTTCGAGAAAATCCGCTATGTCATTCCTTTAACGAAGGCATAATAATTTTAATTCCTAAAACAACGCCGGCGAAAAGAATGTCAGATTACCGACCTATAACACTGTTAAACACAGATTATAAGATCCTGATGAAAATACTGGCTAATCGCATAAAAAGGAGCATGAACCACTTAATACAGGAAGGGCAAACATGCACGGTACCTGGCAGATCCATCATTCAGAATATTCAGCTCATCAGGAATATCATACTGCATTATGATATTCATTCGGAGGAGACAGATGCTATTTTGTCATTAGATTTTCAGAAAGCATTCGATAATATAAGCCACCGATATCTATGGGCAGTGTTACACTCTTATGGCTTCCATCCCTGTTTGCTTAAAGTAATCGAATCATTATACCACAGTGCACAATCCAGAATACAAATTAATGGTTTCTTATCCCAACCTATCAATCTGTCCGTCAAGGTTGTCCTCTCTCAATGATCCTGTTTGTTTTATGTCTGGATCCCTTCATGAGATTGGTGCATACAAACCTTACTGTTCTCCATAACCCCATGCAAATAGACGCCATCACAGCATATGCAGATGATGTCACAGTGATATTCAGAAATGTAGAATGCAGCAATCATCTTCCTAAATTTATTGAATTATTTGAACGTTCCTCCAATGCAAAAGTTAACTATAATAAATCATCCTTACTGCCGCTAGGTACATGGCCTAATAATGTCAAAATTCTCAACATTAAACCCACACAAAGGATTAAATTGTTGGGATTTAATGTGCAATCAAAATTTAAAGATATGATCAATTCCAACTGGATCGAAATAGTAAACAATGTGTCATAATGAGACAGTTGAGTCGTAACCTGAACATTATCCAGAAGATATGGCACGTGAATACCTTCGCCCTTTCTAAAATGTGGTACATCGCCCAGGTTCTTCCGATCCCGGAAAGATTTTCTCAGCAGATAGAGCTAACAATTGGATACTATATTTGTGGAGGATACATGTTCAGGGTACACAGAAATCAACTACGCCAAGCAACAGACAAAGGAGGATTTGACCTGATCAACGTCCAATTGAAATGTAATGCATTACTAATACGACGCATCCTTCTAGCACTTCACGACATTGTCAGAGATACAGTTTTGGAAAACTTACGTTCAACATATTCATTCCTTACCTATCCAACTGTGTCCCTTCAAAAAAAAAAAAAAAAAAATTCAACACCATTTTCTCTCCTAATACTATCCTACCAACACAGAAAATCCTAAATTCAAAATTAATATATCAAAAACTGCTGGAATCAACTGAAAGGAATATCCGTATCATGGAGAAATATCCTAATCTGAAATGGGAACAAATCTGGAAAACTTTTAAAATCCCCCACATTCCCACAGATTGGAAGGCAATTGTATACGCGGTGGTAAACGAAACCCTGGCAACTGAATTCAAAAAATTCCAACACAGCATAACATCATCACCAATCTGCAAAGACTATGGCCAGTTATATACTATACATAACCGTTTAATACCATGCCCGAAAGTAAACAACATTTGGTTATGGATGAATGAACGCATGACACAACTAAACCCTTCGGCAAACTTAAGTACTGTACGTAAACTGCTACTACACATGGAAGTGGATAGGACAACCAACACGACAATTCAAGTGATTTTTGCAAGTGCGTATATACATACGGTAACAGACGACCAACAAAATGGAATAAACCAACTTCGACAAAAACTGCAACAACATTACAATATCATCGCCCCACATATGAGTAATACAACGACGAAAATATTCAAACAATTGCTGAAATAGTGGCTTTTGTTTCAATGTTCGTAGAGAAATGTCAGTTGATTTATCCCCAGTGATAAAGATTGCTTTTATCTTGTATAAATATTTTTTGTCTAATAATATTGTACCAATGCGAATAGGAAATGTAAATGGAGTGGAGAATTTAATGCGTATGTATGTCTGAAATTAGCATTGTACCTCTTGGTATCAAGTGTAAAGAATACACGAGAAATTGTATGTTACGAACGTTTGGTCTACATAATTTGTTGGGGCTCATCTTTAAAACCCAAGCTATATATATATATATATATATATATATATATATATATATATATATATATATATGTATGCATATGTATGTATATATGTGTGTATGTGTATGTGTGTATATATATATATATATATGTGTGTGTGTGTGTATAGTGTTTATTGCGTACTTCCTCCCCCCCTCCGCAATTCTATTGGAAAGTGCCGTAATCTCTTCCATGAAAGGTAGGTTACTAAGTTCAGCTATTTGAACTGGTGGATTCTCTTCAATGGTTAATTGTGGAGTATGGATTAATGCATGGAGATCTCTTTCTTTCACGTTATATTCCTCTTTCATTGTTACGGCTGTTGAAACTGAGCTGTCATGTCGGGGAACACTGAAGCTTGAATGTGTGCGTGTGTTTACTTATATTTATAAGGATACATCTATTAGGCCTATATATAGTATCAAAATACTTCAGATTGTATATGCATAAAAATCCTGTTATATACATTGTATGTGCAATAAATTTGAGAATGAATTAAAAATAAATATAATAAATAACAATAATAATAATAATAATAATAATAATAATATTGTTTGTATGTGCAATAAATTTGAGAATGAATTAGAAATAAATATAATAATAATAATAATAATAATAATAATAATAATAATAATAATAATAATAATAATGTACTGTAGAATGTAACATGAAAAACAACATGCAATTTCAAATCTTGTATAGCTAATCGTACAATACTTCAATTTCCGAAATATGAGATCATAAAAAGACAATATGCTCTAATTTATAGGCAGAAGAGTACAGTGGTAATACTTCCTCATTTTTTTTTACATCATATCGCAGCTCCGTGTGTTTCTAAACAATACAATTTTAATTATTAGTTTCATGTAGTAAAAGATTGAAGTGTCAATTTGTTAATTGAAATAATTGTAGAAATGTAACAAAGAAGATTATGTTTCCAACTTTTAATTTCACTGTAAGTAATCTGAATTATATAAATATGTTGCATTACTATAATGTACACAGTGTAATATGTCAATTTGTGTGGTTAATGTGCTTAAATAAGGCAATGTCTAAATAAGTTATTATACATAATTATATTTGGTAAGGTAATCATATATATATATATATATATATATATATATATATATATATATATCCTGGTTTTATACAGTGTAATGTAAAATTCACCTGTCAAATAAAATTTATTAAAAAAAAAGTGTGTTAAAGCTATAGTCAATCCTTGCGTACATTGATTGCTAAAGTACCCCGGTTCCACCCTCTAGTAATGAGGAAAACATAGAAACACTCCGAGAGCGATCTGTCTGAAAATGGCTCTTAAACGTAAAATTTATAACTACTTGCGCCTAAAAAGACTACGAAGCCCACGATATACATACCTTACACAGGGGCACCAGCAACTCTTCATTCTTCTCTCCTCATTTTTTTCTACTACTACTTCTTCTTCTTCTTCTTCTTCTTCTTCTTCTGCTGCTGCTGCTGCTGAAAGATGCTCCAATGATGACGTGGCATGGGAGCTCGCAGAGAAACATAAAATGGCAGAGGCGCTGGCACACCTGGTTTTGGAGGAAAGGGAGCTGGTATGGGAGGCATGAGAGCTCGCAGAGAAACATAAAGTGGCAGGGGCGCTGACATAGCTGGTTTTGGAGAAAAGGGAGCCGGTAGAGCTGGTATGGGAGTCATGAGAGCTCGCAAAGAAACATAAAATGGCAGGGGCGCTGGCACAGTTGAATTCGGAGTAAAGGGAGCTGGTAGAGCTAGCAAGGGAGGCGTGAGAGCTCGCAGGGAAACAAAAAGTGGCAGGGGCGCTGACATAGCTGGTTATGGACAAAAGGGAGCTGGTATGGGAGGCATGAGAGCTCGAAAGGGAGCTGGAAAAGCTGGTATAGGAGGCATGGGAACTGGCAGAGCTGGTATGGGAGACATGGGAGCTGGCAGAACTGATATGGGAGACATGGGATCTGGCAGAACTGGTAGAGGAGTCATGGGAGCTGGCAGAGCTGGTATGGGAGCTGGCAGAGCTAGTATAGGAGTCATGGGAGCTGGCAGAGCTGGTATAGGAGTCAAGGGAGCTGGCAGAGGAGCTGGAAAGGGATCTGGCGTGCGGAAGCGTGGGAGGTATGAATGAAGTTCCTAACTTCTCTAGTGACAAGCCATCGAGGATTTTCACCGCTTCTGCAACAAGCAAAATGAACAAGAACTTTAAGCATGTGTCATTATCCATGAATGGCATATTAATAGAGTGAGAATTCGTATACAACTCCCTATTTTTACTGTCCATTTGCAAAGTCATATAAAATCATTTGTACAGGATTTGAACGAATGTAATCAATATTAATTGTACATAGTTTTGCATATTTCAGACTTTCCTGTATATAAAAGACTATTGAGCTTGCAATGTAGCATATTTTTAGTATTTTGTGGCAAAAAGCCCCAAATTATCATATTTTGTAAAAACAATAATATTCTGTGTTGCAAATATAGTTTTTCAGGAAAAGCTCAATGTGAAGCAGACTTGAATAATTTCAAGGGAAAAATTGTTCCGGTTCCGGGTATCGATCCCGGGAATTGAATATTTTACCTGAAAAACTAGACTTGCATAATATATACATTACTGTTTGTACGTTAACAGAAAACTACAATTTCAAGTCGCACAGAGTTTGTGTGCACTCGATGTGGGTCTCTAGCATCTCGTCACCCCACTAGAGTTGTGTGGATATAAGGAGAAAAATTGAGAGTGTCGGGTGGAGTTCCTGTGTAGTTCAATCGGTAGAGCACTGGTGCGTTCAGCGAGAGATCCCTGGATGGATACCCGGCCCCGGAACAATTTTTTCCTTGAAATTATTCAAATTAAAAATTCTAAATTGTTTGTCATCACAATACTTTTTTTTTATCTTAACTGTACTTGATGACCGGAAATTCTTTGCATATGCAATGTGGTGTGGAGAAGCCAAAACAAACACTCTCTTTTTGTTCCATTGTGCTACTGTACAACAAAATGCATACCCAAACACCTCTATCTACCTGACTTCATCATTATCATCATCATCATCATCATCATCATTATCATCCATACAAGTATTAGGCCATGTGGCGTATTACGATCTCATAATAAAGAGGAATTTCTCCTCAGCTCTTTTTGGGACGTCCCAGAGATCTCTTCCCATGGGGTTGATAGTGAAGTATAGCTTTTGGGATTCTGAGGGGTTCTCATACATCGCAAATGGCTCATCCAGTTCTGATATTTCTGTATGAAATCGAGTACTGATTCCAGACTCAGTTCTCCCATTACTTTGTCGTTGCTTTTATGGTCCCATTTGTATTTCATGCTGTTCTTCACATAAATCTCATTTCATTAGCTGTTATTCTGCTTTCATCCATCCGCCTTAATGTCTATGCCTCATTACCATAACAGAGTACAAGATTTGTTAAAGACCTATTCTAGTGCTTGTCTGTAGCAGGAATGGTTTCATTATCCTGTTTTTATTTCCAAAGTTTTGGAGTATTTTACAATTTTGCTCATTATATCCAAATCGTTATCAAATATTAATTTGCAGCCAAGATAATTATGTAAAATCATTAACTTTTCCCTAAATTTTGCCTTGTAAACATATTGTTTCAGGGGCTGTATTTCCACAGATGGTAGTAACTACTTTTTTTCTGTATTTATTTCAATTTTATATTTTTTGCAATGATATTTAAATTACGTTCAGAGTATGGTAGATCATTTTCTGTAGATTCTATTAAAACCAGATCTACTGCAAATATCAATGAACCTATTTTTAAATTTCTGTTTATCTGCAACTGACCATGTCGTTTTTGTCTCCATTCCTGAAGAATTTTATTCAGGTGCATTATAAATAGAAGGGAGAGACCGCATTCCTGTTAAGTTCCTGCCTTTCTGAGATCCTGTTGTTAATTTTAACTGAAATTAAATTTGACGTACCTGACTTAAATGTCCCATGACCTCCTTTTCTCTGTGTCACTTATTCTCAGTTGGCATTTTTTGTGAAGTTTATCTATACGCACTTTAACATCTGTTGTCGTATCACGTGTGTAGAATCTTTGGGTTTATTTCTAAGCCGAGGACTTTTGCTCTGACTCTGTTTTTATTGTCTTATGGCTTATGTTTGTGTAATTGATTTACATTTTGTTTCAATTTTTATGATATTAGTGATTAAGGGGGTCATGAATCATAACATGTAAATTTCCAATCCTGCATGTGCCTTCGAGACTGAGGAAAACTATGAAAAAACCCAATCAGATTGGTTGACCACGGGGTTTGAACCCGGAACCTTCTGACTACGAGTCTCAAACACTACCGACTGAGCTAAGTCATTCATGCTGTGTTGCAAGAAAACAGACCTATAAATAATGTATTCGTCCATTAGATAGTGGACCTTTAAGGTTGTGGAATGTCGGGTTGCAGAAGAGGAATTTAACGATCCACTTGTTATTGGATCGTTAACCAAGCATCTTTGGATTTCACAAGTGACGCAATAGTACGTGAATGAATAAAAAGTGAACTTCGGCTGCTACACTGATTTGAAGCATTCTAACTTTTATTGTTGTCAAAATTTGCACTAAATATAGACTAATACGAACCAGAAAGGAATCAGGAGCGGAAGTTTTGGTGAGGAAGATAAATATGCCTATTTGTTATTAAAAATATCGCAGAAGTGCATTAATGTTACAGAAAATAGAAGAAAGCCTACAGAGCACATAACGTCGTCGTTAGACGATGAACTAGAGTCTGTAATGAAGACATAAATAATAACTTTGCTATTACAAGAATTAATGAATAAATAAACAAATAAATAAATAAATAAGTAAATAAAGAAGCAAATAAATAAATGAGAACACATCGAATTACCGTATATGGATGGCTAAGAAGAGATATCTCTATATACAAAAATGTCAATTCAGTTTAACTACATTATTATTATTATTATTATTATTATTATTATTATTATTATTTAGAGTAACTATATTATTATTGTTCACAAAATTGGACAGTGTATGACTTGTGTACTCGTAATATTTTGTTATCGAATAGAAGATCTTACAAAAGCAGAAACATATACAGGGTGTTAAAAATAACGTTTACAACGTTTCAGGAGTAATAGAGGAGGTAAAAGTAAATATCTTTTGTAAGTGACAAAACTTTGGCTGATGCGCCGTTTATTGTGTAGGCCTACGTAAGTGTTAGTATAATCCATAAAGAACAACACCAATTGTCATTTTAGAGGTGGTGTTCAAACTGTCATTCATTGAAGGCATTGCACAACTGGTACCTTCCTACTATGGAGTGTCTCCAACTCTCAAAAAGACCAACATTGTCTCTAATAACATGTGCAGCTTCAACAACGCGAGCAACTAAGTCTTCTGCCGAATCGATCGGTGTCTCATACACAAAACATTTCACGTCCCCCCACAAAAAGAAATCCAGTGGGATTAGGTCCAGTGATCGAGGTGGCCACGGTATCGGGTTACCCCTGCCAACCCAACGTTTGGGGAATGTAGCATTTAGGTGTTTCCTGACACGACGATGAAAGTGTGGAGGGGCACCGTCATGCTGAAACCATATTCGTTCTCTGATGTTCAATGGGATATTTTCTAAAAGTTTTGGTAGGACGTCGCGTAGAAAAAACAAAATAATTATCACCATGGAGACTGTCAGGCAACAGACAAGGCCCTACAAGGTGGTCGTGCACAAACAGAACTATACAGTGTGTGTTGTGACAGAAGTCAAGTCATCTATTCCTTCAGGCCATATAGCGGCAAAAGAGCGAATCTGCTAAAGTTTTGTCACTTAAAACAGATGTTGGTTTTTACCTCCTCTATCATCCCTGAAACGTTGTAAACGTCATTTTAACACACTGTATAAGAAGTTTGTCTATTTTTAGAAATTAATTTCTAAAATAGTTTTTTTTATTTACCTACAAATGTACAGATACGAGGTAGGCCTATCACCTTCTAGCTATCGATATGCAATATTATTTTAATGTCGTATATATAGGACCTATTATATCCAAAATATCGCATGCCTGAATCTCATACAAGTAACATTATGAGGAATCAAAATATATAAACTACTCGACATAAGATGGCTGTCTAACGGAGGAATAAATATTATTATTGGAGGGAAATCAGATCTCTAAGTTAGCGAATCCTTTAACGGACCAATATCACTAAAGATATTTCTTGCAAACTGGCTTTCGAACTTATTGTTCCGTTAGCGGCTAACGAAGGAAAAAATGGGTTCATGCAACCGACCGCTGTATGCTGACGATCTTCAATGCTACATCTCTTCCCGCTTAGACCGAATAAATGACGCTATAGATAAATTGAACGAAGACATTGACTCGATTGTGACATGGACAAAGAAATTCCATCTTAATATCAATCCTGGAAAGACACAAGCAATTATATTAGGAAACAAACGGCAAACCGACGCTGTAAAGCACCTCGACATTTCCCCCGTTAAAGTAAGTACAGTGCATATCCCTTTCAGTTCTTTAGTAAAAAATCTTGGCATTCACATGGATAATAATCTCAACTGGGACATTCAAACCACAGAAACCTGCAGAAAAGTATATTCTATTACCCATGTGCTAAAAAGGATAAATGTTCATCTTCCCTCTTGCTTAAAAAAGTCCCTTGTGCAGACCCTTGTATTTCCCTATTTTGACTATACTGACATTTTACTGACCTACCTTTCCTGCGACAACAAAACGAAACTTCAACGTGCTCATAACTTGTGTGTACGTTTTGTAAGCAATGTTCGTAAATATGATCATATTACCCCAACCCTGGAAACAATAGGTTGGCTCAAACTAGATGAGAAAAGAAATTTACATTCACTTCTCCTTCTCTTCGAAATCTTGAACTCTTCTATTCCTTCGTACCTGTCGTCTCGCTTCACTTACCTTTCTTCCCACCACAATCTGAACACACGCTGTCGCCATGAAACAATACTAACAATACAATCCCATCGCACCTCCTCATACTCATCCTCTTTCACAATAGCCCTGCCAAGACTCTGGAATTCGTTACCTGCTAGCATCAGGGACTGTCGAAATAAAACTGAATTCAAACGCAAACTTGCTAGGCACTTGGTCAGTAATTGAGACTCGTTCAGACATGCTTTCTTGTAAATAGTTCTCTTAATCTATCACAAAATATTTCAATATCAGGTATTTTCATTACTATAGATTTTTGTTATTGTAGGTTTAATTTGTAATTCACTAAATACAAAAATATTCTTTGTTCTTAACTTCTATGATAAAATGTCTAGCTTTCATTAATTAGGTAATCTTGTCGTACTTTAATTTTTATTGTAATTGTAATTGTAAATTTAATGTTAATTGTAATTTTATTTTTCATATTATAGTTGTAATCCCTGACGGCCTTATCTCTACCAGGTTAAATAAATAAATACTAAATACTAATACCATCAGTTTTATTTCTCGCTTATCCATGTCTTGTAATTTTGTTGTTTGTTAGTTACAATTATTACAATAAACGTTACACTATAATAGACTACTAAGACATCCTATGCTGTGCAGTGTTATTCAGTTGTGCAATTGTAAGTTTTTCGAATAATTTTTCTCACTAACTCTTTCATCCAGTATTCACACAAAGTTAAATCATGCGAAAATTTAGGGGCGCTGTATTGGAACGTGACGCTTTTTATATAGTAATAATGGTGAGGATATGACTTGTTCCAAAACATGACGAACTTTCTTCCTGGAATTGGTAAATCCTCATAAACTCTCATCTTCTCCTCGACTTTTAGGCGCGTGGCAGAAATGAAATAATATGGCAATGACTTCAAGAATTGGCAACAAAAGCTAAGAATTTATCCCTTGCTCGTTCCTACACTTAAGTGGTGGAAAGTGTGGGGGAAGGCCGTCATGTTTTGGAGATGAAATGAAGGTGTTTGGGGTCAAAGATGTAGCACTCCATGCCCAAGGGGATTGTAAATAGACTGAAAATTAAGTAACATTATTTCCTGATATGAATGCTTCACTTGTTAATTTATCTACATAGGCCTATTTCTAAATAAAGTCAGCTTTCTCTCTTTCTGCGTTGTATAGGCTCGTGACCTATATTCTATAAAATTCTTAATACAGTGCATCTTCGCCATCACGTCGCGACGACCGAGTGGCAAGCGGCAGAAGCACGCCCCCCCCCCCGGGCGCTCGATCGGTCACGGGCGTGATGGCGAAGACGCATTGTAATAAGAATGTATTATGATTATTTGCAATTATAATTTTAAAACTTTCGCTTATGGACATGCTAGATCAGCAGCTTCGTAGTCAACGTTGAAGTCTCTGGTCGTAAGATTAACACATCGCAACTCCAGTAATCGCACGTGCAGATATGTTTATATATCCAGTGGTGTCATTCTAATTTTTTAACAATCGGTTCTCTCCGCTAAGGACCGCGAATTTAAAAATATTGAATGACATAATAAAAAGCAGCTACAAATAAAGGAAAACTGCAATCCAATATGTACTTCCATAACAAAATTATGTGCATAGTTTAAAATGCTGATTCGCGTCACGAAGGAGGAGTAGACTTCTCACACTTCATCTGTGAGCTGAGCGGCGGTGGATTGCCTCGCTACAGAAACATCATATCACATACATTATCATACCTACTGTACTATTATATACACAAATAGCATTATACTATATACTACTTACCCAATTATTGGATTTGAAGGAACCCGGAGGTTCACTGCCGCCCTCGTATAAGCCCGTCACTGGTCCCTATCCTGAGCAAGATTAATCCAGTCAGTACCATCATATCCCACCTCCCTCAAATCCATTTTAATATTATCTTCCCATCTACGTCTCGGCCTCCCCAAAGGTCTTTTCCCAATTAACATTCTATCTGCATTTCTGGATTCGCCCATGTGCTACACGTCCTGCCCATCTCAAACGTCTGGATTTAATGTTCCTAATTATGTCAGGTGAAGAATACAATGCGTGCAGTTTTCTGTCGTGTAACTTTTTCCATTCTCCTGTAACTTCATACCTCTTAGCCCCAAATATTTTCCTAAGAACCTTATTCTCAAACACCCTTAACCTATGTTCCTCTCTCAAAGTGAGAGTCCAAGTTTCACAACCATAAAGAACAACCGATAATATAACTGTTTTATAAATTCTAGCTTTAAATGTTTTGACAGCAGACTGGATGACAAAAGCTTCTCAACCGAATAATAGCCGCCATTTCCCATATTTATTCTGTGTTTAATTTCCTCCCGAGTATCATTTATTTCCCAGGTATTTGAATTTTTCCATGTCTTCAAAAGATAAATTTCCAATTTTTATATTTCCATTTCGTACAATATTCTCGTCACGACACATAATCATATACTTTGGCTTTTCGGGATTTACTTCCAAACCTATCTCTTTATTTGCTTCAAGTAAAATTCCCATTATTTTCCCTAATCGTTTGTGGATTTTCTCCTAACATATTCACGTCATCCGCATAGACAAGCAGCTCATGTAACCCGTTCAATTCCAAACACTCTCTGTTATCCTGGACTCTCCTAATGGCATACTCAAGAGCAAAGTTAAAAAGTAAAGGTGATAGTGCATCTCCTTGCTTTACCCACAGTGAATTGGAAATGCACCTGACAGAATCTGACCTATACGGACTCTGCTGTAAGTTTCACTGAGACACATTTTAATTAACCGAACTAGTTTCTTGGGAATATTAAATTCAGTAAGAATACTGTATCATATAAAACTTCTCTCTTAACCGAGTCATATGCCTTTTTTAAATCTATGAAAACTGATGCACTGTACCCTTATATTCCCATTTTTTCTCCATTATCTGTCGAGTAAAAAATATCTGATCAATAGTTGATCTATTACGCCTAAAACCAAACTATACACTATATACAGAAATTAAATAAAAACAACATAAGCAGGAAATACACGCGTTTATAAGCACAAGATAGACACGCGTGTTCCTTACTCAGAAACAACTGATGTTTCCTCTAAATGCGGCAGCGTTGGTGGATTGCCGTTCTCTGCATGCGCAGAGCTTTGAATGTCTGTCCACACCGACATATTATTTGAATTATCTCAAAACGCCCCCAGTCAGGAACAGGACAAAGTGGCCCTTGTTTGTTGTAGCCCTGTGCTCCACATAAGGACCTAAAGAAAATGCTATACTATCTGAAGATGCATCTGCATACATATTTGTACAACATACTGTTACATCAAGTTAATTTAACAAGTACGGTACAGTGAAAGATGAGCAGAAGACGTTTCTTCTTCAACTTTTACCCAAACACCGATAGGAGTTCCCAACTCCTTCAAAAGTTGTTTTCACGTTTTTCTTTTCCTGTGTTACAAATTCTATACCTCTCAGTCCAGGAGTGATCTGTAAATTGTAATGTTTTAGTGAAATTGTTGTGCTTGTTTTATACATTTATGCATGATTGTGGGAATGTGAATTTTTGAAAGTGCAGTTTTTTTGTACCACACTACTATGTCAAGGCATTGGAAGAACCCTGTTACCTATTCATTTTAACTAAAGAGTTCTCTATTTTAGACCTTTTATGTCAGATTCTAAATCTAGAATCTTCACCTAACTAAGTACTTGAATGAGGGTTTCGAATGTAGTTTGCGTTTTTAATTTTATTGTTTCTAGTTGAACTGCGATAGATTCGGTATCATGTATCTCTGGCAGATTTAGTATTCTCCCAGGAGATAAAAGAATGTTGGTAGGCGATCTGTTGCACACTGGATCCTGTTGTTCTCTCAGCAGGGATAGCTGGGTTGAAACATGACCATCAACTGTCTTTCTGATGATAAACATTTCTTACATGGCAAGATGGAGGATCCTCGATGGAATCCTTTCACGTTTCATTGCATTACCCAGATATCTGTATGGAATTTATATTCAAACATAAGCGCAACTTAAATGATACTGACTACTACCGACCCAGCAGCCATAAATCATTCAAAATTTTCAGTACTTTTAATGGATAAAAATATGTTGCATTAAAAATGGAATAACAAATTGTAGGGGTATTAAAAAGGAAAACGAAGTATCTTATTACTGTGCTTAATAGTGTATAATAGTCTATTTACTTCTTTATATAATATATTGGAATAATAAACTATGGCTCAGTTTTGTGTATGCGGTATTAGCACTCAAAAGAAAAGGGGTATCGATACGAGACTGCCAAAGTAATTGCAGATCGGCCTGCAAACATATTATCGACGGGCCAGTTCTAAAGGGAAACAACTCAAAATTTAAACTTTATAGAAAACTGAAGTTTAAAGCTTCATGTTGCTGTGAAACATCCAATTTGGAAACTTACAACATATATTAAACATGATTTGAATTTGCATTAAGAATCCTCTGATTTTTCACAGCAACATAAAGCTTCAAAATGCAGGATTCTCTAAACTTGAATTTTGAATTGTTTCCCTTTCAAGCTGGGCCGTCGATGTTGTAGGCTATATCTGTTGTGACTGGCTGTACACTTGGTTAAGAAGCAACGATTTAATAATGTGATATGATTATGTTTACTGTCGTATTAAAAAGCTAGAGACTTATATGTTAGAATGTTAAATTAATGCTCTTCCTTTCTGTCAACCTAATTTGTTTTATCTTCAAAATTTAAGAACAGGTTCTACGAACTGCGACAAATTCAACAAGTGAATCGGCAGACTGGTGCGAACTGGCTGAATGATACCACTGGATAAATGTTCTATTCACTACTAATACGAATTCAAGTCTCCTGAACTTGTGCACAGAGTCCGTAGATATCCAGAGAATCACAATTCTTTGCGCTGGAAATGCCGACAAAAATCAGGCATTTTTGTTACAGCGCACGCTATTTCCTATATGCATTTGTATAGGGAATGACTGTAGCCTAAATCAGAAACAAATATTTTTAATTTTAAGGGCCATGGACACTGGCCTAAAATAAGTTTCACTTTAAATGGTACTATTACTCTGGGATTCCACGGATTCTGCTTCTGCATAGCTGAGAGCGCCACTATAGCTTAGAATTTGAACAGTTACTGTACCTTCGTAGTATTCGTCTAAGTCGTACTGGAAGTGATAAAGATAAACTTCTAGCTTCACCAACTTCCTCCGCCCCAGCTCCATGACGCTCTCCTCCCACTCGGCGTACTGGCTGCTCGAAGGCTCGCTGGCACCATCTACCATTATCAGCTCATCAGTTGTTAGCTTCACCAACTTCCTCCGCCCCAGCTCCATGTCGCTCTCCTCGAACTCGGTGTACTCGCTGCTCGAAGGCTCGCTGGCAGCGTCTACCATCATCAGCATATCAGTTGTTAGATTCACCAACTTCCTCCGTCCCAGCTCCATGTCGCTCTCCTCGAACTCGGTGTACTGGCTGCTCGAAGGCTGGCTGGCAGCGTCTACCATCATTGGCTCATCAGTTGTTAGCTTCACCAACTTCCTCCGTCCCAGCTCCATGTCGCTCTCCTCGAACTCGGTGTAATGGCTCCTCGAAGGCTGGCTGGCAGCGTCTACCATCATCAGCTCATCAGTTGTTAGCTTCACCAACTTCTTCCGCCCCAGCTCCATGTCGCTCTCCTCGAACTCGGCGGACTGGCTGCTCGAAGGCTGGCTGGCAGCGTCTACCATCATTGGCTCATCAGTTGTTAGATTCACCAACTTCCTCCGTCCCAGCTCCATGTCGCTCTCCTCGAACTCGGTGTACTGGCTGCTCGAAGGCTGGCTGGCAGCGTCTACCATCATCAGCTCATCAGTTGTTAGATTCACCAACTTCCTCCATCCCAGCTCCATGTCGCTCTCCTCGAACTCGGTGTACTGGCTGCTCGAAGGCTGGCTGGCAGCGTCTACCATCATCGGCTCATCAGTTGTTAGCTTCACCAACGTACTCCGCCCCAGCTCCATGACGCTCTCCTCGAACTCGGCGTACTGGCTGCTCGAAGTCTGGCTGGCAGCGTCGACCATCATCGGCTCATCAGTTGTTAGCTTCAACTGCGTACTCCGCCCCAGCTCCATGACGCTCTCCTCGAACTCGGCGTATTGGCTGCTCGATGTCTGGCTGGCAGCGTCTACCATCATCGGCTCATCAGTTGTTAGCTTCAACTGCGTACTCCGCCCCAGCTCCATGACGCTCTCCTCGAACTCGGTGTACTGGCTGCTCGAAGTCTGGCTGGCAGCGTCGACCATCATCGGCTCATCAGTTGTTAGCTTCAACTGCGTACTCCGCCCCAGCTCCATGACGCTCTCCTCGAACTCGGCGTATTGGCTGCTCGATGTCTGGCTGGCAGCGTCTACCATCATCGGCTCATCAGTTGTTAGCTTCACCAAATTCGTCCGCCCCAGCTCCATGACGCTCTCCTCGAACTCGGCGTACTTACTGCTCGAAGGCTGGCTGGCAGCGTCTACCATCATCAGCTTATCAGTTGTTAGCTGATTCCTCTCATTGTTTTTCAAGTTTTCCAACTTACCTGGTGGAGTGTTCATATAACACGCTGCAGTCGATCTTTTTGTCGATCTTCTTGTCAATCTTCTCCATATTCTTGTCCATCTTGTTGTCCATCTTCCTTTCTTCTCTCCGTTGCGTTTCGTCATGACATGTCCTTCCCCAGTATCCCCCACCCGGACATCCGATTGGGGGGATAGTTTACGTCCGGAGTTTTTTACCAGGGAAAGACTCATCATGCCATTACTATTAGAAATTATCTTCTTGGGATATATATATAAATGCGGAAGCTTCCCATTGCTTTCCGCACACCACTCTCTCTTTCGCATCTTAAAAGATCCCAGGGGGCCCCAGCGTGGAGGTGAGGAGAGTGGATTTGACTAATTAGGCCCTCCGGACTTCACCGAAATCCACCGCAAAAGTTAAATATCAGTTCCATCAGGGTTTTTGACCCGATCGGAGACCGGGAAATCCCAATTAGCCTTTGCCCCCCTTATTGAGTCTAAGGCAGCGGTTTCCAAAGTGTGCTCCGCGGAGCCCAGGGCTCCCCGAATGATTCTCAGGGACTTCGTCCGCGGCAGTTATGAAGATGACAAAAATTTCTGCTTCCATCTAGTCTCTAGCGAGAAAAACGCAAACTACTTCCATCAAGTGAAAATACTTTCTCAGAAAATAGTTTGCGTTTTCTTTTTAGATGGAAGCACCAATAATAATCTACTCGTTATTGGAACTATCTCGATTTTTCTTGCTTGCCATGTATTCGATGATTCTCGAAATTTATTTATTGTTTTATATATCAAGCAGATAGCGTTTGTTAATCGTGATACGTAGAATCTACAATCAATTGACTATTATGTTGCTTCAAATATATATATATATATATATATATATATATATATACACTGCATGTTAATTTGATTGCAGAAGTGTTAGCTGAACTTTGGTTGAAATGAAACTGTGACTTAAGACAAGTTCCGTAATACCGAAGAGTCATCAGCTATCAACCAGTGCTCAGTTAAAGAGGGATAACAACAGGTGTAACCTTAATGTAAAAGAAGATAATTCAAATTCCTTGAGATTGAGTTCCGAATATGTTGAACATGACCCTGCTTAAGAGTCTACGATGTCTAGTGCAGAGGTACTGAAAGGAATTAAAAAACGAAAGTATTGTGATTCATATTTGGACATGGAATTCCCTGAGTTTGCTGATGGATGTCCACAGTGTGAGATATGTAACAAAGTTTTGCCCAATAGTTCTATGTTCCCTGTCAAGCTTAGAGACGGTATTTCGAAACTCATCCTGACTTCACAAATGGAACTGCAGACTAGGTACTTTAAAAGAAAAACTGATGACTCCATGCAGTTCGGACAATATTTTTATCTCGTGTAAAAGATAAATAACAAGAAAGCACTGGAAGCGTCGTACTTGATTAGTGATGACTGGCTCTTGCTGATAAACCTCTCTCTTGCTTAAACTCTTATGAAACCATTATTAGTGAGGCTAGTTAAGTGCATGGTGGACGAAAAAACTGCAAACTTGATCCTCAGTGTGCTCTTAACAAATAACACTGTGCGTAATCGAATACAGAATCTATCAAACGACGTTAAAAGTATCATAATTTCCCTTATCAGTGAAATTAAATTTTCACTGCAACTTGAATCCACGGACGTTGCCGTGTTATCTATATTAATGACGTTTGGGCGGTACGAATTTTCAGGTCCTTTCATGAAGATATTTTGTTCTGCAAGCCATTGCCATCCTCTACAAGCGGTACTGAAATTTCATTGAAAACCTTGAGACAATTGCATTCACGTGTGCACAGATGGCCCAAAGGTCAAGGTAGGTTCTGTTTCTGTCGCTGTTACAATGATCAAGTAAGCTAAAAAAAAAAAACTGCATAAGTAGTCATTGTTCACTACACCAACACGCTCTCGCAACGAGAAAATCCCAGCGTTATTAAAGTAAGTACTACACAAAGTCGTCAAAATTATCAACTTTCTTAAGGCACGACCTTTGCAGTGTAGACTACTCAGTATTCTGTGCGAAGATATTGGGAGTATAGGCCTACACAAGTCACTGTTATTACACATAGAAGTGCGATGGTTGTCGCGAGATAAAGCGTTTTACCGTTTACTTGAAATTCGAACGGAAGTTTCTTCACCTTTGAATGACCGAAACAATTTGCTAGCAGATTTTTTGAATGATCAGGAATGGTTGTGCAAATTAAGTTGCTTGGTAGACATTTTTTCAAAATTAACTAATTCATCACATCCATACAAGGTAAACAGAAGCTATATTCGATGCTAATGACTAAAGCTGAGACATCTAGGACGTTGGTCGGTAAGTTACGTGCACCCAAACTATAGCATAGCAAGTAGAGAGAGCGAGGGGAGGTCAGTATACAGACTTTGTACGCTGTCCTATAAATAACAGAGAATAAGGTGTATTCTCACATGACAAATAAACTGGAGCTCAGATCATGTCATCATTACTGGATTTTCGAGTCTGTTTCAGTAAACACTGCCTACGTTTTGATTACGTCTTCAAACCTTTTATAATGTGTAGCAAAATAGTCTGCAGCATCCAGCCATATCCACCATCTAATTACAACGGGTTGCGGCGGTAGAGGGGCTCCAGGAGGTATTTCACTGAATTTAACAACCCGTCCTGGTGCCTTAAACATACGTATTTCTTTGACATTCGATATGAAACTGTTCACATCACTGTAGCAGGAGCGAACTTCTTCGACTATTTGATGTAGTCCATGGGCTAGGATAACTTTCGGCTAAAGTAGTTGAAGTTCCTTACCAACTTTTGACATATAGGCTAGCATCCGTGATGAAAATAACTATATATTATCATTTTTTATTTCGTCTGGCCATAAGAGAGTAATAAGTGTTTCAAAACTTTAATTATATTTAAATTATCGATATTCTCAATAATTTCACAGGTTAATAAAAAAAAAGTCTTATTGGATTTGTGTGGTGGAAGAATGTCCGTAACGACGTTCGGAACAAATTGTCCAGCGGCGTCTGTGCTTTCATTAATGAAATACATATTTTACTATCTCCAATACTTAGTCGTATGCGAGATAGGCTATAACTTTATAATAGCATTTCGGTGTATAATATTTCTGAAAAGTTGATTGACTTAGGAGTTTCCTTTTCACCTATTTCCGCATAAAGCTTCTAAAGTGTGTATTTTATATTTTCAACGTTATTTATTGGTCTGTTGACACATACCATCATTTTACATAAATCGTGAAAAAAGTATTTCTGTGTAGTACACATTTAATTCAAACTTAAATGCGATTCATGTCCTTCTTCCTCAGTTGAAACTGTCATCAGTGCTTTATGTTTTCCGTGTTACAATGTTGTGTTACGAATTTACGTCTTTTACCTTTAATTTCTGTGCTACATAAATTTCATAAAATATTTACTCCACTTACTGCGAAATGTTATGTGTCTAATTCCTTCATCAAGCTGTTTACTATTCATATACTTGATGATTCTTCCATGATAAATATTATACGTTAAGTAAGATAGATAATACAACTCTGGAGGTCTGTCCACTACAAAACGTAAATGTGTTCTGTTTGCCCGAGCCGCATGCCTGTACGCAACCACTCCTCCACTTTTTCATACTATTTACCTTCGACAAACATCGCAATATAGTTAACTTGATATTGTCCTGCAGTCCTGCATGTCTCAGCTTTACTAATGACAAAATTGCCGCGCTGGAGAAAAAGACAGCGTTCTACATAAAAAGCGTCTAAATCTGCTAAATGTGACAGTCGAAGTGTTGGTATGAGAATTGCAGTAGAAATTGCTGATATTATCCCAACGAGTTAGATACTGTAGAGAGGCCAAAGACCTCAGAAAGTTGAAGACAATTGAACATTGGTCCGCCATGTTTCGGTTAGTCAAAACAAAGGGGCGTGGCTCGGATGTTGTAGGAAATGACTGTGATGAAGTTAGTATTATTGTGAATTGAGTTACATATTAAGACTAAGTTAATAAGTAAAAAGTAAAATACACACAAAACTTTACGTTTTATAACAGCTGTAGGCCTATGTTTTATTAGTTTCACTAAATATAGCCCACATATTAAATGACAAGCTATACTCCATGCTACCAAAGCAAAGTACCTAAAGACGGATGAATTTAATCGGCAGAAGAAAAATAAAAATTTTTTGACTTCGTCACAAATTTAATTACCTTACAGTTAATCTAACCTAATATGAAATTATGTAATTCAGTGCTCACCAGGTGATTTCAAGAGAGACGACGTATGTAACTAATAGGAGTAAAATATAGGAAAGGTAGTGGCGAAAATTAAAAAAAAAAATCCAATAATTAAGTTATTGAGAAAAATTCATTTGAAATTGGAATTAACACAGAGAATAATTAAAGAATGACACTAATAGAAAGTTACTCATGATCATAACTCACCACATTTATTAAAACGATAAGATATTTACGATTAACATTGTTATCAGAAACAACAGGAGCCACAGCTAGGTACTCTTCTTTTCGCGTGATGGAGACATTATGTAGTCTAATATAATTTGAAACAAATATTGTCGCGTGATGGAGACATCGTGTAGTCTAATATAATTTGAAACAAACATTGATCTCAACGTGTCTCGCAACTAGGCAGAGGCTTTTGCAGAATAAAACTGTTCTTACATTATTTTGAACAATAATGAGAAATTGTGTGTGATGCAAGTGCTAACTTTCCTCTTTGTTAACAAAAAGAGCCCTACGCATTAATAAAAAGAAAATTGGAGTAGGCCCTATAAGCACAATAAATACTAAACTCTTGATGGTACAAACTTATTAATACAGATATTTCGCTTATGCTCAGTCCGTCTTATCTTATAATTCTCTGCGGCAATGGTACCTGTATTGAGAGAGTTTAATTATCCAGCAACGAATATAATGATTTACGGTACATTTCATTTAAATCCGAGGGAATGAGACATTTTTGGAAATTTTAAAGTCTTAATTATTACTTTTTCATTTATAAATCAGCTTTTTACAAAACCTATAGCGAAATGTTTAAATTAAATATTGATGTACAGTATCTGAAAAATATAATACATGTACCAACTCGTTGCAGTGTACCTTTGACAAGCACTCCTTGCGGAGGCTGGCGGTACTATAGACCGCCATGTTTTTTAGGGAACGATCCATAGTACTGTTGGCCTCCGCAGGGAGCGCTTATCAGGGGTCTTCAGCCTCTCTATAGTATCTAACTCATATTATCCTATTGAAATTGACATAACATAAATAATAAAGTGTTATCTCTAATGAGTAATTTCACTAAGACAATAATGTTTATTAATTCTTGTCTCCTGTATTCAATAAACCACAACAACATGTACGATATCGCCTTTTATGAGCTTCCTTCTAGCCCTTGAGGAAGCGTAGGAAGATTGAATTCTCTAGGCTCATCGGCTAGCCACATGAAGGCATACGGCGATCCATGACACACTTTGAACTGAACACGCAGTATATACAATGCCGGGGCATTGGGTTATAGTGGCGGGCAAATAGCCTGAGTTCGTAGGCGATACTAGCTGGCCAGTTCCGAGAATCGTATTATCGAGACTGCCATTAATGAACTATTTATTGCCTTTCTGGAGAAGAAAATTAATGCAGCACTTTCAGTCGTTGGCTAATGCCTAAGCTCGTCTAAAACAATAACAAGTTATGTTGGAGCTATGATGTTCTTTCTCGCTATCAGTGTTTCGTTGACATTCCATGTTTAATCATTCGATAGTATTTTGTATACCGCTATAGTAATGTATGTCACAAGACTATATTATTATATTGCCCCTTGACATCTGGATGTTTAGTTCTGTTATGCAACGACATCTTCATCAGAATAAGTAATTCATTATTGCGCTGTGTAAGAATGAAAAAAATAATATTATTATTTATATTATTATAAAGGGCCACAGGTTCTGACAAACGATATTTTTATTTCCCAACTGATAAAATGCTGGATGCGAAATGGGAACACTTTTGCAAAAGGCAGGACAAAATTACTAAATAGAGTAGATCCTTTCATAAATTGATCATTATAATTACATACTTCAAATGCGTATTAAGGAACCCGGAGGTTCACTGCCGCCCTCATATAAGCTCGCCATCGGTCCCTATCCTGAGCAAGATTAATCCACTCTCTACCATTATATCCATTTTTATATTATCTTTCCACCTACGTCTCGGCCTCCCCAAAGGTCTTTTCCCTCTGGCCCTCCAACTAACGCTCTATTATACATTTCTGGATTCGCCCATACGTACTACATGCCCTGCCCATCTCAAACGACTGGATATAATATTCCTAATTTGTCAGGTGAGGAGCACAATGCGTGCAGATCTACGTTGTGCAACTTCATTCTCGTAACTTCATCTCTCTTAGCCCCAAATATCTTCCTAAACACCTTATTCTCGAACACCCATAACCTCTGTTCCTCTCTCAAAGTGAAAGTCCAAGTTTCACAACCATACAGAACAACCGATAATATAACTGTTTTATAAATTCTAACTTTCAAGTTTTTTGAGAACAGCCTGGATGACAAAAGCTTCTCAACCACATAATAACAGGCATTTCCCATATTTATTCTGCGTTTAATTTCCTCCCGACTGTCATTCATATTTGCTTTATAATTACAGAGAATAAAAGATTATTATTATTATTATTATTATTATTATTATTATTATTATTATTATTATTACTGGTTACTTTACGACGCTTTATCAACTGCTATAGTTATCTAGCGTCTGAATGAGATGATAATGCCAGCGAAATGAGTCCAGGGTCCAGCGCCAAAAGCTACCCAGCATTTGTTCTCAATGGTTGGAGGGGAAAAACCTCTACCAGGTAAAGACTCGGTCACAATAAACCGGGAACAGAAACGACAACGAGAACGAGAACGGAAATAATGTTAAAATAAATGTATTTAAACGTAAGCATTCACAATTAACGAGAAGCTTGCCGGATCCCTGGAACGGGAACGTGAACGTGAAAGTTAATTTGAATGCTCCCATTTAAATGCATTTATTTTAACAATATTTCTGTCCTCGTTGACGTTTCCGTTCCCGGTTTATTGTGGACCAGCTTGTCCGAACCGGGATCCGATCGTTTCACAGTCAGGCGTGCTAACCGTTACTCTACAGCGATGGACTACTATTATTATTATTATTATTATTATTATTATTATTATTATTATTATATGATATTAATATTATATTATATTATAAAATTATTTTGTGTCTATTTACAACATTTCATTTCCTTCATACTCCGATATCAGAATTTTTGTGGTAGCAACAGTCCAGTTATGTTTGCCTTCCGCCATATTTGTTTTATGTCAGAAATCTTTTATCAAAGAAACTTTTATAAAAGAAAACCCATTACACTGTCATATATTTTATAATATATATTTTATAAAAGATCTTTGTCAAAGAACTTTGATAGTGTAATAGCAGCCCGGAAAACCTTAATCACAGACACCGGCTTTGAAAGCATACATTTTAAAATACATTCTCTCTAGAGAAGAAGTAGTAAAGGAGAAAATCGCTGATAGAGTTTAAAAGAGCAGTGTCGGATGGAAATTTAAAAAGTTGACTACCATAGGCACAGTTTTTAAATCTGTGTTCGACAGCAGTGGAAAATAATTTAATTTTGTAATGTGTCCGGTATGCTGGTAACTGTATGCTCATGTCACACATCAAGCGAAAGCAAGACTAAAGTGCGCACGCAGGAAAGCGGTAGAATGCAATCATGTTATGTTATGAAAATGCAATAAATTAATGTGAATATTTCTCAAACAAACGCCCTATATTTCTAGAGACAAATAAAGTTAAACCCTCAGTTTCGTGCTACTGCAGTGCGGACCAGGAGTGCTGCTGGAGTAATAGTTTGTGCTAATTCAAATACTTGACGTAATAGAGAAGATGAAAGCCGCTAGGTCTTACCTTGTGGTGCACCATCATTAACGTGCTTAAAAATATATTTTTTTGCAGGTTTCCTTGTAAATACATAATTTCTTTATTTATTTATTTTTTTTTTTTAGAATCCGTCGGTATTAGTGAATATTATTAAAAGTATTTCAGATTATATAATAATGTTTCAACACGAAGTCGAACTGATATGTTCCATTTATTGAAGTTTGCGTTCAGTTAAATTTAGCCAGTTATATTTCAACAAGATTTAAAATTACAACATTGTACTTTTGTGCTTTTCTTCCCGGACATATCTCCTTTCTTAAGCCAATTACAGATTTAAAAAAAAAATCAGAAATATCCTTATTTTTAGGGTTTCGTCAAAGGCTTAAACCAATTTTGTAATTTTCTGAAATTTGTGAAACCTCATCAAACTGATATTTCTAAGACAAGTGAGATTTTTTTCCCCCCAATCATGGTGTAAATATTTCAAGGACTCACCAGCTTTTAAGACTGGCAGAATTTCTCTCCTGCATCCACTCCATAAGTTGTCAATGTTAATGGTGAGAGAGTATTTTCTTTGATAAATTCTCAGTGAATAAAAGAGAAACAATTTCATATAGAAACCATGAAAAAATCATCAGTAGCTATACAGTATAATTTCAGGTATTTAAATTGCGTTGAATTTCACAGTTATTTATTAAAAACAAACAATTGCATTAAACAGGGTCTTCTGAGAAATACTACTAATCTTGTTTTAAAAAATCATATTTAGTTTATTTTGTAGTAGCAATAAAAAATAACGTAATTTGGAATTGACTGTGATGATAATGGTGATGTTTACTGTATACAATGTTTGAAAGTGTTATAATCAGATATGTAAGGTAAGCCTCAGACTTGAATCTAGCGCACGAAGAAGATATTTTGTAATATCATAGCATTTTTAACGCAGCATTTTAACACAAATGATACTGAACTTTGGCTTTTGTGTTTCTGCCGTCAGCGTTAGTTTTTTTGTCAAGGTCCGTGGACGGTCGGTCGCTATCGCTCTCACATATCCCTTCATAACCATAGACTTACTAAATGTTCATAACAGGCTTTAAAGAGAAAGTGAAGGTCGCTAAGCTACGGTTGTAAATCTGTGACGTCACCGCGAGGACACACCCAGCCCCTACCATAGACTTACTAAATAACCGCCAGCCAAAGCTGCGCAGAAGTTTAGAGTAGGGACAAATTGAAGCTTGCGTCCACCGCCATACTTTGGGAGAAGCACCGGCTACACTCCGTGTCAGACCAGCAAGTTACTGCGCATTTGAAATAGGGAACTATGTTGCTCATTTAACAATAGCTCGTGGAAAAAAAATATTTAAAGGACCTTTATATATTGCAACTTAGCAGGTAGAGAATTGTAAGCTTTAAACCACTACCCCTTCTTGATTGAGAGTTACCGCTTGTCGCTGGGCTCGTGCAAACGTATTACTATCCTGTTTGAAAGTGTCGATTGCCAATCTATTCGCTGTTGTTTTTTTTTTAGTTGGTTATTTAACGACGCTGTATCAACTACGAGGTTATTTAGTGTCGATGAGATTGGTGATAGCGAGATGGTATTTGGCGAGATGAGGCCGAGGATTCGCCATAGATTACCTGGCATTCATCTTATGGTTGGGGAAAACCTCGGAGAAAACCCAACCAGGTAATCAGCCCGAGCGGGAATCGAACCTGCGCCCGAGTGCAACTTCAGACCGGCAGAGAAGCGCCTTAACCGACTGAGCTACGCTGGTGGCTTCCGCTGTTGTAGTTTAAGTCCACATCTGTGGAGTAACGGTCAGCGTGTCTGGCCGCGAAACCAGGTGCCCCGGATTCGATTCCCGGTTGGGGCAAGTTACCTGGTTGAAGTTTTTTCCGGGGTTTTCCCTCAACCCAATATGAGCAAATGCTGGGTAACTTTCGGTTCTGGACCCCGGACTCATTTCACCGTCATTAACACCTTCATCTCATTCAGACGCTAAATAACCTAAGATGTTGATAAAGCGTCGTAAAATAACCATAAAAAGTTTGTTTAAATATTGCGTGTTTTTTTGTATGCAAACAGTTTTTTAGTTTAGTTTAGTTCATCTTCAAATCGCTGTGCAAGAATAAGTCAGTGTAGTGCCTTCAATTAGTTTGCTTTCTTGTCGTACCAAAACAATGGACAAGTCGACAGAATGCTTAAAAAATTGCGAACCCGGAGAAGAATATTGAGTTCCGACGAAAGAAATATGATGTTAAACGTATATTTATACTTTCGTACTGTCTTTTTATTCAATGTAACTGAAGCTGCTAAACATACGGCGTTAGCCACAAAAGTTTATTATAAACTGGTGCTAACAATAAGATTTGTGATGAGTTATACTAATTTTATTCTTTAATTGTATTAGTTAACCCTGCAATGCACCCGGGGTGACGCGTCATCCCAGATGACTTCATTTTCCTCTGTAGTTTAGTCTAATAATCTAATAATAGCTTGGACTATTCAACGACAAAAGTTTTAATTAGCCTACTAGTAGTCGAGGAAAGGAGGAGAGTAAAGTCGTGGAGCAACGAGCTATAAGTAGAATATAGAGTGGTTGTCACGTCTGTATCAGCGCTCTTTGTGGTACTAGCTTGAACTACCGGCCGCCATGTTTTAACTAGTATCTCGCTGTAGCAGAAGTAGGCGTATAAGCACGTGGAGATTTTTAAATTCTCTATTAAGATGCTTCTTGTGTGCTCGTCTTACACCTGTAGCAACCGAAGCGACAAAACAAAGAATATTTCATATTTCAGGTAAGTAGTCTGCCATAATTTGGTATTACCACAGTCTAATATATACAGTCGCGCAACTTCAACACTTTTTTTGCCAACATTCGCGACACTAGCGCCCAAGCGGCAGGCAAGGCACTGGTCATAGGTTTGATACAGCCAGCACGTGCTTTAAAGGGGTGCGAGATGTTATAAAAACGTTTTAATCATGCGTAGGAAGACAATATGTGCAATGACGAAAATTGCAGTAACAACAAGTTTAAATCTCCGAATTTGTCGTTCTTCAGATTTCCTAAAGACCAAGAGAAAATCATAACTCAGTCATAACCAATAATCCACGTTGTGGGTAGCCTACCTATTGTGTTCTATAAAACATTTATTACTTATCAGTTACCTATTTGTATGTCAGGAAGGAGAGTTTAAATAAAAACAAAGTAAATACCTGTTACAGTATATTATTTTTTGCAGAGATCATAATATGTGTAAATGTGTAACGATTCCGATTTTGGATAATATATCTACAGTTTTTAATGAAAGTAATTCCATAATTTTTGTATTCGTGTTTTTTTCTTTATATTTTTCAAAAGTTGAATGTTATATAGCATTCAAGTAGGTATTGTGGTGTTAATTTTGCAAGAATTCATGGAGAATAGTAATCCTTTTGTAAAATATTCACTTCTTGAATAAATCCAGATTGTGTCGATACATTTCTGATGTGTTGGTGTAGATTCATGTGGCAGACGTATTAAGTTCTCAAGAAATAAAAGAGCCTTTTTAAATTTAATATAAAAAGCAATCTTTTCTGTAATAATTTGCATGACTGTTATTGGTGTTGATTTTACATTCCCAGTGATTATTTGAGCCGTTCAGTGCAGAAGTGGTGTAAGTCAAACTCAGGTAATGAGGTTTAAAGTAAAAATGCTGTAAAACACAGCGCAAAGTAGCAATTAATATATCCTTCGTGCTATTCACTGACTATTAATAGTTTAAATACATTCAATATTAACTGCCACTTTCCGCTGTATTTTACAGAATGTTTACTTTAACCCCTCATTGCCCATTTTTGACTTACACCACTTCTGCTCTGAAAATAAAATTAGGCCTACACTTTCCGAGTTAATTGAAGTTACAATTTTTTCAACAAAATTGTGTGTTCATTTATTTGTTCTCACCTACGTGTTATTAACAGTAAATGCATGTAAATTACGTATTATATAGGTAGGATAAGTTAAAATTAGGCATTATGTGTGAAAACTGGAAATGTAATGTAAAATGCGGTAACCTTTCCATAAAAATTTAAACCATACATCAGCACTATTTGCGACTCAAAATAATAAAGGAAATACCGGTTCTTAAGAATTGGAAAAATAATGAACTTCATATTAATGTTTAAATCCTTCCCTTTTCTTTATTTTCAAGTTTACCTCAGCGGCCGAGTTTACCCCAATTTGCGGTATGGAAAATAGTTAATTTCTCAGGAAATAGGGAGAAGAATTCACCACACGATGTACCCTACGAGATATGCCCTACAATTTTGAAGCTACCAATTTTTACTCTTCTCACATTAAATACAAAGTTCCAATGATTCATAAATATATTTAGGAATGAATTGAATTAACCGACCACGCACGAACAATTATATTATTTCAAACCATGATACGTGATCAGGGCCATGATTCAGTTGTAAGGAGCAAAAAGAATTACGTTTATTCCCAGCTTCTGAAACGTGTAGATTAACTGCGTGTGAAATTCTTCTAGGATTCTAAAGTAGAATTAATAAGAACCATATACACTTATTCTACAGCATAAAAATATAAAATAAATTACGCAAAACCCGTTTTCTGATGTGCTATCATGTCGTGTGCACACTTTTAACTTGCCTGCCGCTAGAGGGCTACTGTCGCGCCAGCTGTCAAATGTTGGCATATTTTATACGTATGAGTTGCGTGACTGTATCTATTAGACTGTGGTATTACTATTCATATAATAACAGTTATAACTGTTATTATAAATTGATAGAACGATTCTGTAACATGTTCATTGTTTTTACAAATTCCCACTGAAAAATTATTTGTTGACTAAGCAGTGGGTTTCACAAATGAAGAGAGACAAATGGTTTCCCAAAGCACATAGAGTTTTGTGTTCTGCACATTTCGATACAAAATACATGTATTCTGTGAACGAGAGGAGACGTTTGTTGACCAATGCAATACCAACTATATTCAAGTTTCCAGCTCATTTGAAAACAAAAGAGACTTCTAGGCCTCCACCAAAGAAGCTTTCTCTTCTGTGGCAGAGGAAAATTCAATAGAACACCACGAGAATCCAGGTTTGTAAACTGAATAATAATCTCCTTCATATGTATTATCTATTTTTGTATATCTTAGTTGATTGAATTGTTAATGATTTAAATTTCATTAATCGGCTTGCTGTGTATTCTATATTTTTGTATAGCTCAACCGATTGAAGTGTTTATGCTTTCAAACTGAATTAATCTGCTTGCTGTACATTGTATGTTTTTGTATAGTTCAACTGCTTGCTATGTATTGTATATTTTTGTAGAGCCATCAACATAGCTCAGTCGGCAGACTCACTTGTCTGGTGATCTGGAGCTGTGCTTGGGCTGATTATCTGGTTGGGTTATTTCAGAGGTTTTCCCTAACCGTATGGCAAATGTCAGGTAATCTATGGCGAATCCTCGGCCTCATCTCATCTCGCCAACAAATTGTGTAACTCTAGTTCCACATCTAAAAGATTTAATGTTAATCTAGCTAACCTAAGATGTATGGAATAAAATGTTTCTGCATGGGTTTACTGACGATTATTAAAAATAAAGTCGTTAGTAAAAATGAGATATACGAGTTATTGCGATATAAAATAAGATTCATAAGATGCAACTATCCTGGACTACCCTTTCCGTTTCATCCTATAGAAACCACGCCCACTACTGTAGCCTACATGTTCCATATCTTAAAACTTCAATGTAAATGTGAGATGTGTAGAAGAAAATATTGTGTGGCTTTTCCTTCCCACTGGTAAAAATGGGATATGTGAGTTATTGCAATATAAAATAATATTAACAAGATGCAATATACTAAACATTCTCTTTCAGCCTCGTCCTGTAGGAACCATGCCCACTTGTATCCACATCTTTAAGCTTCGTGTTAACGTAAGGTGAATGGAATAAATTGTTGCTGCATGAGTTTGCTGACATTTGTTAACATAAAGAAGTGTTAGTAAAATGGAATATATAGGTTAATGCGATATAAAATAAGATTCGTGAGTTGCAACATGTTCTATACAGTCACTTTCTGTATTATGCTATAGGAACCACGCCCACTTCTTGACTACCGTAGTTAATACATGGCGGACATAGGTTCAAAAGTTTCAAAGATGGCGGCGCGATCGCCACTCTATATTCTACTTCTAGCTCGTTGTCGTGGAGTAACAACATATCCCAGGTGAGCAGTAATGAGTCCAAAACAGGGTGAGCAGTCCAGGGTTAAATTGTATGCGTGATGTAAAAGAAAACATATTTTTAGAATGGATAGTATACACAAGGAACCAGTACGCTCTGCAGTACTTGCCCCTCCCCCACATCCCTGTTTGGCTTTGGCTGTGGTGTGAGGGTTCGTTGTCCCATAAAGCCTGCAGTAACTTGCTGGTCTGACGCGGAGTATAGCAGACGGCTATATTATGCAATGTTGAATGTTTAATTAGAGCGTAGCACCTGTAATGCACGACACTAGTTGCTATTGCATTAGGCAACAAACGTCTCCTCTCGTTCACAAAATACATGCACTTAGTATCGAAATGTGCGGAACACAAAACTCTATGTATTGTGGGAAACCAATTCTCTCTCTTCATTTGTGAAACAGACTGCTTAGTTAACAAATCATTTTTTAGTGGGAATCTGTAAAAACAATAAACACGTTACAGAATCTTTCTATCAATAACTGTTATTGTATGTATAGGAATACAAAATTAAGGCACGCGAACATGCGCGAGACGTTTCAAATTTGTACACGACACCAGCGCCAATTGTGTGCCTAGATATATAACTACGTCGTCTTTGGGACACACTCCACTCTCAACCGCTTAGTAGTTACTGGAATTTAAAAAACGCGGGGTGTGTTTATGATTTTTATAGACGTTGCTAGTGTTCTGTTTATAATAGGCCTATGTTGTTACCAAAGAGTTTGTAATATATAACTAGAGACATCAACGGCGCTAGTTTCGCGTACAAAATTGAACCGCTGTTCGGCCGCCATTAAAGGGAGTTGATGTTTCGCCGGGAGTGCGAGCAGTTCATGCTTATTGAGGAGTACGAATAAATATAAGTACACTTGAAGGGAAATAATAAGAAAATGATGAAATACTGCGCCGAAAATGATTGTTCGAACATAGCTACTATTGTAGGATGCTCAGGAGAGCATGCTAATCTTAATATTTGGAAGAATGTTCCAAATACAGTTCCTTCTTTGAATTTGTTTACAGAATGTCTGAATACTTCTTGGATAAAGTTTTTCCAGAAACACATTAATCAGGTTTATAAGGTTGGTTTCAACAGTGTATGTAAGGGTTAGGTGCCATAATATTACAGTGGATTATAATAGTAGAGTGCATAAGAAAATCCTCAGACTATATCTGTCTAAAACTGTTTTGTTTCACAATAAATTAATTAGGCTAATCATGTAATTTCCGTATTGTACAGTATGTACTTCGAGTTTTTGGTTGTATTAAATGCAAAGAAATTAGTGAAAATATAGCTTATGGCCTGGCTAGGCCTATTATTACCACTACTACTACATCTACTATGAACACTACTACTAGGCCTACTATTATCACTACCACTAGGTCTATTATTACCACTACTACTAACTACTACTAGGCCTACTAATACCACCAAACTAGGCCTACTATTACCACTACTACTAGGCCTATTATTACCATTACTACTAGGCCTATTATTACCACAAAAACTAGGCCTACTATTGCCACTACTACTAGGCCTACTATTACCACAAATACTAGGCCTACTACTACCACTACTACTAGGCCTATTATTACCATTACTACTCGGCCTACTATTACCACAAAAACTAGGCCTATTATTACCACTACTACTAGGCCTACTATTACCACTACTACTAGGTCTACTATTACCACAAAAACTAGGCCTACTACTATCACTAATACTAGGCCTACTATTACCACTACTACTAGGCCCACTATTACCACTAATACTAGGCCCACTATTGCCACTACTACTAGGTCTACTATTGCCACAAAAACTAGACCTACTATTACCACAAAAACTAGACCTACTATTACCACAAAAACTAGACCTACTACTACTACCACTACTACTACACCTACTATTACCACTACTACTACGCCTACTATTACCACTACTACTACTCCTACTATTACTACTACTACTACTACGCCTACTATTACCACGACTACTAGGGCTATTATTACCAATACTACTAGGTCTATTATTACCAGTACTGCTAGATCTATTATACCACTACTACTAGGCCTACTATTACACTACTACTAGGTCTGTTATTACCACTACTACTAGACCTAATATTACCACTACTACTAGGCCTACTAATACTACCAAAACTAGGCCTCCTATTACCATTACTGTTAGGCCTATTTCCACTACTACTAGGCCTATTATTACCACTACTACTAGGTCTATTATTACCACTACTACTAGGCCTACTATTACCACTACTACTAGGCCTACTATTACCACTACTACTAGGCCTACTATTACCACTACTCCTAGGCTTACTATTAGCGCTACTAATTGTATTAAAAAGTCTGTACTGACCTCTAACTTGATGGTCATCAACTAAACAATGAATAGATTATTTTATGATAAAATTTATTCTCATTATATTTTAAATCAGTTTCCAGAATTTTTATGATCTCATATTTCACCACTAAATATTTTCTAAGCACCAAATACCTTCCTCTCCCTTTGCATGAAAGGACTGAAATATAGATCATTTTAAATATTGCAGTAAATATCTATTATTATGTCCTTAAAACAATACTGGTAATACTGAAAATTAATGTTGACATTGGCATTATTCAATATTTCATATACTTATCCCGAGTGTATATGGGTGATTTAATTTATTTTTTAGAATATCGCCAAAGATGAATCATTGTAATACTTTAATAAATATAGGGCTCCTCTGCCATTCATGTTTATTTCATCACGACTCATCTTTGTAAAAGATGTTTAAAACAGTGTCTCTCACCAGGCTACATCAATGTATTGTGGTAGGGCCTACTGTTTTCTAATTTCGCGCCGAAAACACTCCCTTTAATGGCGGATATTAGCCGATTCAATTTGTGACATTTTTCTTGCTGCCACTCACGGGTATGTATCTCTAGTAAGTATTACAAACTCTTTGATTGTTACTATTATAGCATGCAAAATGCCAAATTGTGCGGTGAGCGAGTGTCAGAATTGTAGCAGGAAAACTAAAACTCAAGTGTTATTTATCATACGTTTCCCTCTGATTCAAAGCTGCTAAAGATAACATACCAGCAAAGAAAAAATTGAAATTAAACGTCCAACCATCGCTGAATTTCCCAGTGTGCTATGTGAAAAACAGTGAGATAAACCTGATAAACAGCGCTAGTAGTAAACGTGTAGAAGAATGAATGCATTATATGCGGAGACATCAATATCGATTATCTAGCAAAAAGCAATAGGAAAGATCAACTAAATTCATTGCTAGCATCTTTCAATTTAATACACACAGTAAACTTTCCGACCAGAATACAGGGGGATTCAGCTACTGCAATAGACAACATATTCATCGGAAAAGAAAAAATAGGTATATCTCAAACAACCCTAATAATTAATGGTCTTTCGGATCATGATGCTCATCTCCTAAGTATAAATATTAACACATCATCAAAAAAAAAAAACAATTAAAGTGAGATTCAGAAATATAAACAGGGAATCATTAAATAATTTTGAAATAAATCTTAAAAGTGAAACATGGGAATCAGTATACAGTCAAAGTGATACGAACAGTAAATTCAACGAATTTCATAAAACATTTCTAAATATTTTTGAATCCAGTTTTCCTGTAAAGTATAAAAATGAAACAATATGTAGCAATACATGGATTACGCAAGGTATTAAAATCTCATGCAAAACCAACCAGCCTATCTCTTTACTTGTTTCAAGTAAAATTCCTGTCTTTTCCCTAATCTTTTGTGGATTTTCTCCTAAATATTCATGTCATCCACATAGACAAGCAGCTGATATAATCCGTTCAAATCCAAACCCTGTCTGTTATCCTGGACTTTCCTAATAGCATTTTCTAGAGCAGTGGTCGTCAGGACTCGCTGAAATGGATTACGGGAAAACAGTGCATGGCAAAATGCACTCTCGTGCAGGAGGCAGCATACCCGCCAGTAGCATTGGATGCACACTGGTGCTGTAAGAGATCTGCGGGTAAGAGACGCTAGCCCGAGAGTGCAGTGTTCTGATGACCGCTGTTCTAACGAAAAGTTAAAAAGTAAAGATGATAGTGCATTTCCTTGCTTTAGCCCGCAGTGAATTGGAAAAGCATAAGATAGAAACTGATCTATATGGACTCTGCTGTACATTTCACTGAGGCATAACTTAATCAATTGAACTAGTTTCTTGAGATTACCAAATTCAATAAGATTATATAAAACTTCTCTCTTAGCCGAGTCACATACCTTTTTGAAATCTATGAATCCGAGGCTTATGTCGTGGTTTCGTAACAAGCTGTTTATTTACGGTGGTGGGTTGTTAGTTCATCGCCCAACCCCCAAGCTGGAGGACCACCACTTATCCGTTGTCCGCGACTGTTTACTCAATATATTCACACCTATCATCCATACATGGAGGTTGTTTCTTCTATCCGCAAACTGAGAACGCGCCATGCTGTGGTGATAGGGACCCACCATACCTGGAAGCATTTCAATACTTTAATTAATATTAAATCAGTTTAAGTAATAGGTATTTTGCAACACTGTTACAAGATGCATGTCTCACCTTAAGCCTGAGTACCGTGGGTACTGGTTATAAGGGCAGTCTCCTCGTGACTGCCATCTGTGCTCCGGGGAAGTGTTTCGTCTGTTGACAAGTGCTTCTGAATTCACTGCGATGTAGCAATTTTTATAGAAACAAAATCGATTTCTTACTAAATAAAAAGAAAGGACGCAAATTGGCGAAAGAAGATTCTATTCCTTTTGTCTTAAGGATTTAGTGTGTGAAGTTACTGTTATTGAACACCTTTGTTTTTATTTGCTTGCTTAGAGTATAGAACCTGTGTTTTGCCACATACATATCACAGGATATTTACAATGTTATACACAGGATATTTACACTATTATACACTTATAATTCGGATGCTATTCTTGAAAAGAACAGTACATGTTGATGAAACTTGTCACTCTTAGTGGGTTTATGTGTGTCCTCACCATCTGGTGCTGATTTTGCTTCGACAGTATTGAAGGCCGGTCTGTTGAAAAGTGTGTGCATTCCGTCAGTAAATGTATTGCTGACTGCACAGTTTTCTCGGGGCAGCTGCATAATGGGGACGGTGATTTGTTAATTCTGTGCAATTCCGTGGTTTGTCAAGAATTTGGTGAGGATATAGTTTGGCCTTAGGGATATTAAGAGCCTATGTGTGATGGATGGAATATACTGTTTGGTATGTAGTGCTACCTCTGTGTGTATGTTGTTATATAATGTTAATGTTTATATAATTTTGGATTAGTCGTTTAGAAAGAGGTAGTGGGATGGAGTTATATTGTATGGTATTTCTATATCTGGCTGCAGTTTTGGCCAGATATTAGGCTCTTTCATTGCCCTTAATTCCAGAGTGGCCTTTGATCCAGATCAGTGACATTTCCGTAGTTTTCTTAAGGTCAATAATTTTCTTTCTGATGTACACTGCAATCGGCTGTGTCGTTCTTTTGTTTGATACTGCATGAAGTGCAGCTTGCGAGTCGACGTGGATGTCATACGATGTTTTATCCTTACGTTGGGATATTATCCAATCAATTGCCATTTTGATTCCAATGAGTTCTGCTTGGAAAACCGTGCATTCGTTTCCTAATCTTTGACTTTCTATGTATATTTCTAACGATTTTTGTACTGTTGCCACTTCTGCTCAGACGTGTTCCTCCGTTTTGGAGCCATCTGTAAATAGCGGTACATTGGTTGAGCTGACTTTGCCACTGAAGTCCACATTTATAATGTTGTCTATTGAATGTATTCCACTGCCACATTCTGTATAATTCTTCTTACCGCCATTCACAGAAGAGATGCAGCTCTTTGCTTGTTTCAGTCTCTTGAACTGAAACAACCCAGAACTCACCACGTGGAGGTGGCTGCATGTCGAGTTCCGCCCTGCCCATCCCAACCTCCCTACCATGTGGGCAAGTACATTTCACTGTTCATTCATTGTTATTTTCAATCATTGTTCATACTCTGTCACATGAATCAATATTTAGGTTTGCATTTCATATCTCTTTTGTTTCAATTTGTAAAAGTCACATTATTAAAATTCTCCAATACAATATAATCAGTCACTGTATGTTTGTGCAACGAAAAATGTGAAGAAATACTTGATGTCATTCTTTTTGTCTCTCATTTTTTCTTTTTTGTAGAACCGTTCATATAAATGTATATGCGATAGCTAAAGTGTAAGGTATGTAACTTTCGGTGCGATGAATAATATTTTTTCACACGAATGTAATAACTTTTATTTCTTGTTTCTCTATTTTGTGGTTTTCTCTCTTTCTATTTTCTCTCTATCTTTTTACATTTATTGAAGTTTCTCTCTTTCTACTCTTGAAATATTCTACATAAAATTTGAATTGGAAATTGTGAAGAAAATATGGAAACAAACATGTCAATATCCACTTTCAATATTTCTACCCATTTTTTTCCATATCAATGATTGCGGGGTTGGGCAGATAAAACTGGCCTGGCTCTTCTCATTTCATTTGAAACAAACTTTTTTTCAAAGGCATGGAATAAAATGGATAAATGAATGTGTCCTGTGCTAACCGTCGTAATAGATGTTGAAAGTGCCCTCCACCAACATCTAGACACTTCTGTGCACGTCTTAACACGTTTATATAAAGACGTGTCAATTTCTCACGGATGATAGTGCAGATGCTATTCCTGATGTTGCCATTCAGTTCAGTACATGGATTCTGCTCGCTTTCTGTCCGGACACTTCAACTTTCGGCATGAATTCAGGAAATGATGATTACGAGTCCTCGAAAGTCCACCACGAAATTGGCTCAACATTTGCGAACGTGTGTTAAAGGCTTTGAAATTCAAATCATACCGAGTGACAGCAACTGAAGGAGCCCGATACGAATAAATGTTTAAATTTCTACTGCTGATTGTTGAATATGATTACGGATGGTGATTTGGACCCGCTGTTGTTTATCATGATTGATGAGGCTTGGTTTCTTCTATCGGGATATGTAAACTTTCAAAGAACAGGTACTGGGCGACAGAAAATTCTAACCTAGTGTACGAGCAACCACTACGCGACCAAAAGATCGGTGTATGGTGCACTATCACTGCAAAACGCATTATCTGTCCAATATTCTTCGACACTACTGTCAACACGGCTGTAGACTTGACTTTCTTGGATGAATTCTATTCCCAACTAAAGAAGAGGAGCGTAATTACTGCTTCTTTCAACAAGATGGAGCAACATCTGACACATCTGAGAGGTCACTTACGCGTATTCATTACATGTTCACCGAAAAGCGGAATGTGAGCAAAGGCTTGTGGCCACCGTGGTCACTAGATTTGTCAACATGTAACTTTTATTTAGGGGAGAGGGGGGTACTTAAAGGGGAAAGTGTATGTCTCAACTACATGGGCTTGGCCAATGGATAGGGAGAAATGAAGCATGTAGCTAGACACGTATTTGGAAAATGGCAACCGATATCAATCTCGTTATTGTTACTAGACAGGGAAGAATGGGAGAGAGGTCACCTTAACGAATTCCCACGTCGTTGTCTGGTGTGCTTCACGGATGGTTCCAGAACTTACAGCGATGCTGGAGCAGGGATTTATGAAGTGAGATCCAGGACTAGTATATCTATTCCCGTTGGTTAATACACTACGGTTTTGCAAGCTGAAGTGTTTATGATATCAGCTTGCGCTCAGGAAAATCTAAATATATCATGTCAAGGCCTGAATATCTTTAGTTGCTCTGATAGACTACACAGGGTGTGCTAAGTACGCACAGAGTCGACTCCAGGCTAATTGAAGACTGCAGAACTAGCCTGGAAACCATATCAAAATGTCCCAGGCACTGTGGAATGTATGACAATAACAAGCTGGCCTATTGGTCAAGTAAGGAACTTCCTTCCAATGCTATGGCCCTGAACCCTGTGTTGGCATCTCTAAGTATATAATCAAATTGGTCCTAAAGAAGAGCCTGATGAAAAGTTTAGAATCTAAACCTGAATCAACTGAACAACTCTTGGCATTGGAAAGGAGAATTTTTAAGATGGTTAACTGGAATTTTGACCGGACACTGCCATCTACATATTGTCACCTACATATATTGAGCCCTAATGATGACTCAACTTGTAGGAAATGTAGGATGGAGGCCGAGTTATCATTTGCCATTTTGCTGGATTGTTCAGATCTAAGTCAATCAGGCACCGTTATCTCGGGAAACAAACATTGTCGTCTGAGGAAATTAATCCCAGCAGCATAGCAAAGCTGGTAACGCATTGCAGTCTCCTGGGTTGATCTGTAGTGTATGGGGTGCACAAAGGGTCATTTGTGCCCAAGTGTTATAGCAGTAATCTACACCCTTAATTTAGAACAATATTAAGAAGAAGATTATATCCCGTTCAGTTATTGCGCACACCATTTCCAATTCCATTTCCTGCTTGTTTTTGAGTAATTTCTTTCCTCGGTATAATTGTCTCGACCATCTGAATTCTGAAGATTTGCCAAAATATATATTTCCCTTAATATGGTGGTGGTTATTACATTTATATAATAAATCACCGTACATATTTTTTCGTCTGCCCTAGAGATGTACATTTCTACTGACCATTTTTTTTACATTTCAAACATGATGTTTTCGTTTCCTTTAAAGTAAGCTTTACGTTATTTAATGTTCTCTAGCATTGTCTTAATACTTTATATTGTCCCTTTTCACATCACCATTGTTCTTATTACTGATCCATTACTCATAATAATATCAGGAGTTATTTTCAGTCTTTCATATTGAGGTACTGAAGATGTTTCTCCACGCAGTCAGTTCTCACTATTTGCCAATATGAATAAGGCGACTGTCTCTCTTCTTGTCTTACGACTATCTTTCAACCAGAGTTCACTTGCCCTCTATGTTTAGTTACATTTTCGTTGCACATTATTGCAGTTCATTCCAACTTCGGTTTTGTTACACGTTTAAGAAAATCTTGCGAGTTTTTCTATTACAGCAGAAGAGTCGTAACTTTCAAGTGCACACATAAAAATTCGAACGATTCTTCAGTGTTGGATGTTCTAACTTTCTTGAATGATGCAAATTTTCAAAAATGAATATTTTGAAGTCTATTTTTGTTATGCATTACCTAAAATTTCTACATTGTTGTAGCATAAAAGGTTATTGAATATTGCATACAATAGTTAAATGTATTGTCATTTTAGAAATTAAGATTTTATCCTCTCATCTTGGTGTTGGAATATCAAAGGAAATTTCCATTGTCGTGGTATAAGTCAAGAAATTAACTGTTTAATATTTCAATGTTGTATATTTTTCGAAGTGTATGTCTCTGTTGGGTACAATTTCAGTTCTGTTTCATATTTTAATTTCTGTTATATTTTTAGTTGGTTATTTAACGACGCTGTATTAACTACTACATTATTTAGCGTCGATGAGATTGGTGATAGCCAGATGAGGCCAAGGATTCGCCATAGATTACGTAGAATTCGCCTTACCGTTGGGGTAAACCTCGGAATAAACCCAACCAGGTAATCGGCCCAAGCGGGGATCGAACCCGCACCCGAGCGCAACTTCAGACCAGCAGGCAAGCGCTTTAACCGACTGAGCCACGCCGGTGGCTGAATTTTCGTTATGACGTCACACAACAGAATTTTTTTACACGTTTATAATTGGAAAATTCACTTTACTTTTACTATACATTACAACGCGACTGATTTTATGATATTTATGTTTATGTAAGTTCAAAAATCGCGCCGCGCTGAAAAAGAACATAGCGCCGGCGACTCCACTGTGACTTTCTATTTCGCTTGCTATGGTTACCGTAGCAACAAGACCCCGATACGTTCTGCGCCGGTGGAGTTCAATTTTTCTCCTGTTAGTGTTTCACTCAGCTATGGTTACCATAGCAACAAGCCTACATCTCCTCGCCCAGCAACAAGAGTTTCACGGCTTGGGTCAGACGTGAAATAGCAGCGGAGACGAATTCATAACGGACCGCCAATCAACGGCAGAGAGAGACTAAACAAGGTAACCATCTCTAACAGTGAAAATTACAGAAATTTAAAAGTGTTAAAATTAATTTCGCCCATAGAAAAGATATATTAAATGAATATGTTTATAACTTTTTAACCGTTTTGCTAAAGAAGCAAACACGAGTCTTGAGAAAATTGAAAATATAATGTAAGAGGAATTGAAAACTTGGTTATGGTGTTTGCGTTGTAGGCACTACTGTAACCTATACGCAAAGTTAAATTTGCCGCGATTTCGTGAGCGAGTACGCATAAAGATCCCATTGTGTGCATTATAAATTATTTTCTCTACTGTTATTACATTAGTTATTATGTCTATTTTAAATTAAGAATAATATTTGTTCATAAAATCAGTGTGCTTTAAAGATTTAGGGTTGATTATTAACAAGTTTGTTCGCGGAAAGAAGTTTTTCTTCCAAAAATCGCACTAAAAACTAGTGTAGTTGCTTAATTCCATGTCACACCAAAGGTTCTCGTCACTCGCAAATATTTCCATGCAGAAGCAAATTGTGCACATATAAAAAAATCAGCCTTTTCACGACGATGTTACTGATAAATTCGCTGCCATGAACAGAAGGATTGAACTTGTCTTCATAAAATTGCTATGATTAATTATTTGTTACCGTTAATTTATCGTCATAAAGACACATATTTTTAAATATACCGGTATCTAATATACATAATTTTTGTTGTTATAAAATTAGAAGTGAACCTAACACTACTTCACGCAATTTTTACGTCACGAGCCGTCACTGACTTCCACTGACAGAACTTAGAACAGATGCAGCTCAGCTTTGCTGCCACAACTTAAAATATTTACAATTTTAATAGAGGAAATGTGCAGTGGTAAAACTCAAATAATTTATTTTTTATTAGCGTCCCTCAAAAGAATACATGTTCCAGCTGCCTTTCCGGTAACTGTGGTAGTCCGAAATTACATTTGTAAATATTAATCGTGCTTTAATTGTTTCCTTTAATTCTCATCTCCAGAAAAAAAAAATCATCACAAAGACATTTATCAACTTAAGTTACTTTAAATGAATTGCAATCCAAATAACATTCAAGGAAATCTCTGGACGCTATTTTCTTCTCATAATTATGTAAATAATTTATTTTTAACTATATCAGGTTCTTGCAACGCCTCTCCAGTGAGTTCGCTGCGGTGCTCCATGCATGGATAATTTTTTAACTATTGCATATTAACTATATTGCATGATATTGTGTAAATTATAAAATACTACGGTCCTCATGTCGAATAAATAGTTTGTACGTTTTCTGAAACTAATTATGAAAGTAATGGGAAAGTTGATAGGTTTTCTTTTCTTTATTCTTCGTAATTAATTTAATTTGTAAAAATGAATTGTATTAACTATATGCTTTTGACGGTTTTTTTTATACCTAAATATAGTTACTTAACTTTTATTTTGAAAGACCTTTTCTTATAGAATGAAACAGAATTGTACAACTAATTTTAGTTGGTTCTAAATACAGATAGTGCGAACTTGGCAAAAAGCCTAAACTGTGTTTTGCCTTGGTATCATGAATTTCGAAGGTATTTATTTATCTGTTGCTATGTGTAACGGTAACATTAGGAAATTTTCTTTATTTAGTGATGAACAGTTTTCAGAACATGGGTTATAGTAGGAAGAAGAAGAATAAAGTGCATAAGATTTTCTGATGATATAGTGTTGTTAGCAGAAGAGAGACGATACTATGCACCTTTCCAAAATCCCTCTTTTTGACAGAAGTCTTCCATGAAAATCCTTTTCTCTAATGTAAATTTCAGTTGTGTAATTTGAGCGACCTAATCTAAACAAAGAATGTGAAAATTCGATCGTTAAATGTTACTAAAGTGGAACTGAGGAAAAATTGAGGAATAATTAGTTACGTGTTAAATGTTAAGGGGAATACGAATAGAATAAACCAGTAAAAAGGAAAGTAGTAAAGAGAGTTAAAGTAAATTAGAAATTGTAAGTAAAGAATATTGAGTGTTTTATGTACGGTACTACAGAAAGGAAGAATCTGGGAAGTACATTAGAGTGGAATTGAAAATGAATGCAAGTAGACAGAGTGAACCATAAAAGCTGTACCAATGAAAGAGAAAAGTGGTGAGTGAATTGAAGAAGTAATAGTAAGGAAGTACTGAAAACATTCGAATATTGGAACATTGGCTGAATGCAAGCGTAAAATTCTGAGAAAAGATCAGTGAAAAAATAGGGTAAATAATATAATATTGCATTGTAGATGAAAGAGTGGAATATAGATCATTAGTAAATATTAGTCAGAGATAAAAATATTTGAAGATAAACAGAAAATTAGGGTAATAGAAATGAAACGTAGCAATGATAGCAGAGGAGGATTAGTTAGATTGTAGCCGAGAGTGTTTCTAAACAAAAGTAATGTAGACAAGTATTGCATTGTTGTCAGAAATAGGATAGAAGGAAGACAAAGGAGGACTACTACTACAGTAATACTAATACTACTACCACTACCACTACTGTTACTGCTACCACTGCCACTACTGCTACTGTTGCTGCTGCTACTGCTACTGCTACTATACAATGAAACAACTTAGGAGCCATAATCAGAGAGTTCACCCTTTTCAATTTTCCAAAAAAATAATAAAAATTTTTTTTCAATGATAAGTTTTGTTAAAACAATACATTTTCCTATACTCATCTTAAAGTTTAAGTGTGCTGTGATTTCTGAGAAAGTTCACACAGCTACCCACCAACTGTATATTTAATAATATATTTTTTTAATTTCCACTTTTGAGTAGTGACTCTCATCTCCGTCTCCTTACGGAATTGATATTCTCACAGAATCAGTTATACTGGCTTAAATATTTAATAGTTTAATTCACTTATGCAACGGAATTTCTTTATGAGGTCCACATAAACTGATACACAACCACCTCCACCCATACACACATATGCACAAACTGTCAGTGACCTGCATAGACTATTTCCAATATATGTAAATCTTATTCTTAAGGGGAGGTGGTTGTATAATTGAAATTTCTTCCTATTTGATGGTCATTTTTCATTTCTTTGCATGTTGCTGCAACAACTAAAATTTGAGATTGCTAAAATAAGAGGGGGGGGGGTCAGAAATCTGGGGGGGAAGGCGTCACATCAGTCGGCAAGATCATCGTAACTAAGTCAACCGCATTTCATCATAAGTACGTTCATACAATTATTATATTCATTTACACCAAATATTCTGATATTAAATTTCATTACAGATATAACCCAGTCTCAAATCTTCTTAATGTAAATGTCAACATAGATAACCTGTGCAGTGCACACGTTCTTAAATGTGAGTATTTTCGACAACAATTTAATAAATTTTAACATCGCGTCATATAGGATTCTCTACATAATAACTAATATATTTCAGATTGATTTCACCATAACAAGTAATGAACCATTGAGACAAGACTAGCAGCAAAACATCCAATTAATGAAATTATGAAGTTTAAAGAGGGATGAAATGTTTTTATCATGTTCACAGTTTTATGATGTTATAATTTAAACACAACACAGCAGCGCAGCCACAATTTTATGTATTAAATTTTCATACCTGTACATTAATTTTAGATTGTTAATTACCATAAGTCAATTTTAAATAGTTATTATTTTCATTATTAAAGATTGTGATTAATCATCCGCTCCACAATATGAGCCAAAATGTACAAGATATTGTATGTAAAAAAAATAGCCTGATGATGCCCGAAGGGCGAAAACGTTTGCTTACTTTTAATGTTATATATTTGTATAGTACACAATGATCACTTACATAGTTAAGTGTCATTGACTTTTTATATTTGTGATATGTCAATTAGACTGCATTAATAAAATAACATTATATTATATCATAAAGGGTACATTTTAAGAATAAATTTTAGAGATACTTTTTATAGAAACATGAGAAGATATTTCTCAAATGCAACAAAATAACAAATCTCTATTACACAGAAAAGTTTCCTAATAGCCTAAGAACGTGTGTTTCAAATATCATGCATGTAGTATTAATAGTTGCTAAGGTATAAAGATATTAACACTTTTGTGTGAGAATAAAGCAAGCAAAAAATTAAAGTTACCAGAAATTACAATCAAAGTTTAGTGTAATTTAAAAACTCTGTGCACCAGAGCTTTAAAAATACAGCTAAAAGGGGAAAAATATGCATTAAATTTTGTGTGATGAAATTTCCAAATTTCAAAGACTACTTTAAAAGAAGCATTTTTCTTTTTAAAAATTGACTGATTTTCCACCACATTTTAACCATCCTTTACCCTTGATATCCCTGTACGCCAGAATTTAAAAAATGACAGTTAAAAGAGCAATAAATGTGCATTAAATTTTGTGTGGTGGGCTTTTCAAATGTCAAAGATTATTTTTAAGCACGCATTTTTCATTTTAAAACTTTACTGGTTTTCCACGACCACATTTTAACCACCCTTGCTCCTTGAAAACCTTGTGCACCAGAGCTTTAAAAATTTTGTTATAGCATAAATCCGCATTCTTTTTTATATAATATATATTTCTCACATATCAAAATGTACAGTATTTTGTAGCAAAGTATTTTTTTTTAATTCAATGGTTTTCCACCATATTAAAGCCATCCTCTATCCTTAACATCCCATGTAGCATTTGCAATGAATTTTCCTATTCCTTTTCTTTTTGTATTAAAGTCTTATTTTCTTATTGCTTGCCTATTTTTATTTAGTTAACATTAAGCAGGAATCTGAATGTTTATATTTTCGTTACATATTATTAAAGTGTAGTATATGTCTCTAGAATATGATATTATGTTTTGTTGTATTTCGTTATGTGACTATTTCCTAAATTTTGAAGGAAGATTTCTGCTATAAGGGATCGCTCATGGCAGAAATTCAAAACCAACATATAAAGTCAATAAATTCAAAAGCTTACACACTAATCTAAAATTTACGTACGAAGAACAATACAGGTCAATTAACTTTCTTCATTTAACCCTCAAATAAAACGAGCTAAGTCCATATACAATATTTCAAAAACCCACAACTACGGTATATAACATACCATATATCAAACCACCCTCACTCATATAAAATCAGCAAACTTATCTTATTGGCAGGTTAATAAACACACCAATAAACAAACAATCTTACAAAAAAGAATATAATTACATATCGATGACCCAGAACCAGACTCTTCCAAGTCCATTTTACTTCTCCTTTTCAGGAGAGCTATTTTAAGCTCCTGACATTCAAAGCTTCATGAAAAAAATTGAAAAAGCTTCATAGCAACCTTATGGAGAGAAATATTTACAGTTTTGTTCGATTCATATACGCAGAAAAGAACTGGAACACAATGAAAGACAGATTTATTTCTTATAAAAAGTTGGACTTAAAATAGTCTGGTTCTCAGCCATCGATATTACAATTAGTAATAGAATACGGCTTCAACAAAAAAATAATACAAAACTTTATACAAAAACGCTTTAGAACACAAAAAAATAAAACACACACTACTCTGCAACCCATAGAATCTAAAGAGACAAAAAATACACATGGGCATCCATGACATATATATAGGAAAAATAAACAATCAATTACACTAGCCTGCGAATTTCAACTTTGTGTTTGTTGCCTGAAGTAAATAATGTGATGTTACTGTATATAATGTCGATGTGCTGAATTCGAATTTTCAATCCGTTTACTTCTATCACGTCACATTTGTTTACAAAATCACTTTAAATGTATTGTATAATTACGTGAATTTCATCACAGACTTTTTTATTTCAATTGCAAAAGCAATATTTAAAAGACACAACTTGCTGCAATTATGTGTATCGTTGTTCATATATGTCACTAGAGTGTTTTTGCTTTGTTTTGTCTTGTTTACTTCACTATTGCATGTATAAATTAGCACAATGCATCACACAAAAAATTACACCACTTCTTCTTAGTTTTGTCTTCAGGTATTTCACGCTTTAACATCCAACAATAATGAGGATGCATACTGGTGCTCCATCGTCCCTGGCATCTCCTTTCGAACTCCTGCAGATCCTTGTGAAATCGTTCACCTTGCTCTTCACTCAAAAATCCTAGATTTTCGGGGAAATAATCTAGGTGAGAAAACAGAAAATGAATTTTGATACTCATGTTACAACCAAGTTCCTTGTATGGTTCAAGCATGTTAGCCATATTGTTTCGGTAATTAGGTCCCTTTTTGTTACCAAGAAATTTTAAAACAAATTCACAGAAAGATATCCATGCTGCTTTCCCCTTTTCATCCACAGTGTTTTTAAATGCTGCATCAGACATCTGTTTTCTTTTGTCAGGACCATTAAATATATCTTCTTTTAATTTGCTTCAGATAGTAGTGGAAATTTCTCACATATGTACTTGAAACAGTCTCTTTCCTTATTTAAAGCCATGTTCTGCAGCACAATTTCCCTCACCTTTACATCAGACTCAGATGAAAACTATTCAAGATTTTCTAGTTGCACAGTGAATGGTACAACAGGCCCATGGGGTACAGGTAAAATGGCTGACTGAATAACTGGATACACGATTTGCTTTTTATTTTTAGAATCGTACCCCTTCACATCACACGAACAGAAGTAGCAGTCATTACTATGGTTCGACTGCTCTCTCCAAACCATAGGTACTCCAAAAGATAGCAACAGTCTTCTGTCGTTGATCCAATGATGAAGTTCTTCAATCCATACTCTATTGTCGGACCATCGGATCTATGCCCCTTCAGCTCTGTCGTCGTTCTTGGAAAAGTTAACGCCTCTACTCACCCCATTCCACCCGTTTCTCTCCCACTACGTCAAACAGCAGGCCACGAACCTTGCCGAATAGGGATGTTGCCAAACTTCCGTCAAACAGTGTCATGTCTCTTGAATATTGCTTATAATACTGTAAGGTTAATTATTACTTATTCATAATTTAATTTAAGTAGGTCTAATGACGCTGATTGACTTATGCAAAATGCTATTACTTGCTTAATAATATTTCTTTCACCACTCCGTGCTACAGTATTCATGTTGAGTTGACAACACTGGACTGCAAGTGCAAATAAACTGTCCCGCAAGAAGGCTCAAAATTGTGAGTAGTGGGGGAGAGAAAGAGAGAGGCATAGAAAAGAGAGAAATAGGAATACAGGGAGAGAAATGAATTGCCGAGGCTGAAAAGGAATTAAGATTCAGTTCGCATATCTTACAGGGGCACAGATCCGATGGTCGGACTATACATACTTTGTGTGGTGCCCAAGTTTTACTTTGATCTCCAAGTTTGATTCCAAAATGAGCAAGATATGACTTTTTCACAAAATCTGTAAAATTACGCCTCTGCTTAGGCAATGTGTACATTTTATATAAGTTATATAACAAAAATGGTCTGGATTATTTATATATTCTCGATGCGACATGGTAAATACTTTCTTACTGAATTAAAAACTCTCAACTTTCTACTACAGAATAAAGCTTCCAAAACTGATTTCGTTCCGTTTCCAGATGAAACACAGACTATTGAAATATGAGAGGAATTAGACAAGTTGAGTTGAGTCTCTCACCAAGATATGGCTGACATTTCTATCTCCCACAAATAAAAATAATGGCAAGGCTGCACGTTATTTCACCATAACTTCCTTATACGCTTGCACCCTCTATCTGCTAAGAAACATCTGTTATCCTTGATTTTCAATATAAACATCTTAAAAATATGTTGAATACATTTGCTTTTCATATCTTAACATACTAAAACTACAGTTGTTAAAGTATTATAGTTCAAATAATAACGCTATAAATTGTCGTAATATATTATAAGAAAATTGAAATAACAAACAAAAAAAAAAAATGGTACGTGATAGGAACTTTCTGGCTTCGAATTTGACTTCAGCATGCTAAAAAATACTCTAAAAACATTCAAACTTTGGAGGCAGAAATTTCATCACAGACTAGTGTTGTCAGCCTTTTAAAAATAAAAAAAAAAAATGTTACACATAAGACGAATAATACATTAAACAGCATTATAACAAGTAAATTGGGAGAAAGAAATGAACACTTGCAAAACGGCATATAAAAGCTTAATGTAGAACAAATAAAATGGAATTCAAGGAACATACTCAGATTTTATCAATAATCGGAACAAATCAAAATTTGCTGCTTACTTGATCGACTCAGGCCATGAATTGAAGAACATAAATAATATGTTACAGATCCTAAAAATTGTTATTTACTTACTTATGTATTTTAAGGAACCCGGAGGTTCACTGCCATCCTCACATACTCTTGGTATCAGTCCCTATCCTACGCAAGATTAATCCAGTGTCTACCATCATATCCCACCTCCCTCAAATCCACTTTAATATTATTCTCCCACCTACATCTCAGTCTCACCACAGGTCTTTTTCCCTCTGGCGAGGCGTCCCAACTAACACTCTGTATGAGTTTCTGGATTCGCCCATACATGCTACATGACCTGCCCATCTCAAACGTCTGGATTTTATGTTAATTATGTCAGATGAATATAATTCGAAAAATAGTTAACAACCCTTAATTAATACAGCTGAAGAATACTTTACTGTTAGAAATCATATTCAGAATATTCAATTTCTGAACGAACAGATTCCAAACCCTCAAAATTCATTTTATCGTTTATAATTTAAAACTACTCACCGACCAATAACACTCGCTAAATGACCGGACACCCCCTCCACCTCTCCCCCAACCCAACTTCCTTTAAGTTCCACATAGTCAGTAGAGAAGTTGTAAGTAATAAATTTATTAACAAAATTCCATCTAAGGTAATTTTCAAAACTTCGTACACTATACAATTGAAGGGTATATGGAAAGAACAAAGTTTTGAGAAAATGAGTTTTTAAGTTTAAAACGCTGCCATTTATTTAAATTAATACTTGGAAAAGTTATTTCAAAATAGAGATGTTGCACTGGTATCTGCTCTGAACTTATGAATAAAAAATTTTACCTTATACCAGTTTTTGTTGCTTAATTTTTCACCATTGCACGTTAATATAACTTTTTACAATGATTTAAAAATCAAAGTCCTGAGAAATAGGGAAAGAATAATCAAAGTACTATATTTCAATTAAACTGTAACGATTCACAATGTTATTAACACAATATTTCTAGCTCCACTTTCACCATTGTTGAATTAATCATCATAATCACAATAGTTGAAATAATCATAATCACAATAGTTTATTTAATCACCATAATCGCAATAATTGAATTAATCATCATAATCGCAATAGGTGAATTAATATCATAATCCCAATAGTTGAATTAATATCATAATCGCAATAGTTGAATTAATCATCATAATCACAATAGTTGAATTAATCATCATAAGTACAATAACTGAATTAATAATCATAAACACAACAGTTGAATTAATCATCATCACAACAGTTGAATTAATCATCATAATTAAAACAGTTTAATTAATCATCCTAATCACAACAGTTGAATTAGCCATCATAATTGCAGTAGTTGAATTAATCATCATAATCGCAATTGTTGAATTAATAATAATTACAATAGTTGAATTACGCATCACAATCGCAATAGTTGAATTAATCATCATAATCGCAATAGTTGAATTAATATCATAATAACAATAGTTGAATTAATCATCATAATCACAATAGTTGAATTAATCATCACAGTCGCAATAGTTGAACTAATCATAATCACAGTAGTAGAATTAATCATCACAGTTGCAATAGTTAAATTAATCATCATAATCACAATAATTGAATTATTCTTCATAATCATTACAGTTGAATTAATCATCATAATCACAACAGTTGAATTAATCATCATAATTACAATAGTTTAATTAATCATCCTAATCACAACAGTTGAATTAGTCATCATAATTACAGTAGTTGAATTAATCATCATAATCACAACAGTTGAATTGATCATCGTAATCGCAATAGTTGAATTAATCATCATAATCGCAATAGTTGAATAAATCATCATAATCCCAATAGTTGAATTAATCATCATAATCGCAATAGTTGAATTAATCATCATAATCGCAATAGATGAATTAATCATCATAATCGCAAGAGTTGAATTAATATCATAAGAACAATAGTTGAATTAATCATCATAATCACAATAGTACAATTAATCATCACAGTCGGAATAGTTGAACTAATCATCAAAATCACAGTAGTTCAATTAATCATCACAGTCGCAATATTTGAATTAATCATCATTATCGGAATAGTTGAATTAATATCATAATCACAATAGTTGAATTAATCATCGCAGTCGCAATAGTTGAGTTAATCATCATAATCGCAATAGTTGAATTAATATCATAATCACAATAGTTGAATTAATCATCACTGTCGCAATAGTTGAATTAATCATAATCGCAATAGTTCAATTATTCATCATAATCACAATAGTTGGTTTAATCATCACAGTCGCAATAGTTGAATTAATCATCGTAATTGCAATAGTTGAATTAATCATCATAATCGCAATAGTTGAATTAATATCATAATTCCAATAGTTGAATTAACCATCATAATCACAACAGTAATAGTTGAATTAATCATCATAATCACAACAGTTGAATTAATCATCATAATCGCAATAGTTGAATTAATCATCATAATCACAATAGTGGAATTAATAATCATAATCGCAATAGTTGAATTAATCATCATAATTACAATAGTTGAATAAATCATCATAATGCAATAGTTGAATTAATCATCATAATCACAATATATCAATTATCGATCATAATCGTAATAGTTTAATTAATCATCATAATCGCAATAGTTCAATTAATCATGATAATTACAATAGTTGAATTAATCATCATAATCGCAATAGTTGAATTGATCATAATCGAAAAAGTCAAATTAATATCATAATTACAATAGTTGAATTAATCATCTCAATCCCAATAGTTGAATTAATCATAATCACAACAGTTGAATTAATCATCATAATCATAATAGTTCAATCAATCACCACACTCGCAATAGTAGAATTAATCATCCTAATCGCAATAGTTGAATTAATATCATAATTACAATAGTTGAATTAATTATCATAATCACAACAGTTCCCTTAATCATCATAATTACAATAGTTTAATTAATCATCATAATCACAGCACTTGAAATAACAATCATAATTGCAATAGTTGAATAAATCACCGTAATCAGTCCTAACAAACAAGGAAAGAATAATCAGCATAGTTGAATTAATAATCATAATCACAATAGTTGAATTAATCATCTTAATCACAATAGTTGAATTCATCATCAGAATTGCAATAGTTGAATTAATCATCATAATCGCAATAGTTTAATTAATCATCATAATCGCAATAGTTGAATTAATATCAAAATCACAATAGTTGAATTAATTATCATAATCACAATAGTTGAATTAATCATTATAACCACAGTAGTTGGATTAATCATCACAGTCGCAATAGTTAATCATTACAGTCGCCATAGTTGAATTAATAATCGTAATCGCAATAGTTGAATTAATATCATAATTACAATAGTGGAATTATTCATCACAATCGCAATAGTTGAATTAATCATCACAGTCGCAATAGTTGAATTAATAGTCATGATCGCAATATTTGAATTAATCATCATAATCACAATAGTTGAATTAATCATCATAATCACAGTAGTTGAATTAATCATCACAGTCGCAATAGTTGAATTAATCATCATAATCGCAATAGTTTAATATTCATCATAATCGCAATAGTTTAATTAATATCAAATCACAATAGTTGAATTAATCATCATAATCACAATAGTTGAATTAATCATCATAATCACAATAGTTGAATGAATCATCATAAACACAGTAGTTAATTAATGATCACAGTCGCAATAGTTAATCATTACAGTCGCAATAATTGAATTAATCATCGTAATTGCAATAGTTGAATTAATCGTCACAATCGCAATAGTTGAATTAATATCATATTTACAATAGTTGAATTAATCATAATCGCAATAATTGAATTAATCATCACAGTCGCAATAGTTGAATTAATAATCATAATCGCAATAGTTGAATGAATAATCATAATCGCAATAGTTGAATTAATATTATAATTACAATAGTTGAATTAATAATCATAATTGCAATAGTTGAATTAATCATCACAGTCGCAATGGTTGAATTAATAGTCATAATCGCAATAGTTGAATTAATCATCATAATCACAATAGTTGAATTGATCATCATAATCGCAATGGTTGAATTAATCATCGTAATCGCTATAGTTGAATTAATATCATAATAACAGTAGTAGAATTAATCATCATTATCACAGCAGTTGAATTAATCATCATAATCACAATAGTCGGATTAATCAACATAATCGCAATAGTTGAATTAATCATCATAATTTCAATAGTTGAATTATTCATCATAATCACAAGAGTTGAATTAATCATCATAATCATAATAGTTTAATCAATCATCACAGTCGCAATAGTTAAATTAGTCATCATAATTACAATATTTGAATTAATCATCACAGTCGCAATGGTTGAATTAATCACCATAATCAAAGTTGTGATAACAAGGGAATGTAATAATCAAAGTCTCAAATAATAATGGTTAAACTATAATGATGCACAATGCTAATAACACATTATTTCTAGCTGCTCTTTCACAATAGTTGAATTAAACATCATAATCACAATAGTTGAATAAATCACCATAATCGGTCCTAAAAAACAAGAATAAAGTAGCGGTAATCAAAATGTCCGACATAACGATTAAACTATAGTTATTAACACAATATTCCTTGCTCCTCCTTCACAATAGTTGAATTAATCACACTAGAGTAATTAATCATAATCGCAATAGTTGAATTAATCATCACACTCACAAACAATAAAATTAATATCATAATCACAGTAGTTGTAATTAACCATCACGAACACAAGATGAATTAATCATCATAATCGCAATAGTTGAATTAATCATCATAATTACACTAGCTGAATTAATCATCATAATCAAAGTTCAGAGAAACGAGGGAAGAATATAATCAATGTCTGACATAACAGTAATAATTAAACTTTAATGGTGCACAATGTTATTAATACATTATTTCTTGCTTTTCTTTAGTTGAATAAATCACCATAATCAGTCCTAAGAAACAAGGAAAGAGTAATCAAAATGTCCGACATAACGATCAAACTATAATCATTAACACAATATTCCTTGCTCCTCTTTCACAACAGTTGAATTAATCACCATAATCACAATAGTTGAATTAATCATCATAATTGCAATAGTTGAATTAATCACCATAATCACAATAGTTGAATTAATAATCATAACCACAATAGTTGAATTAATCATCATAGTCGCAATAGTTGAATTTGTCATCATAATCACACTAGCTGAATTAATCATCATAATCAAAGTTCTGAGAAACGAGGAAAGAGTATAATCAATGTCTGACACAACAGTAATAATTAAAATATAATGATGGACAATGTTATAAATAAATTATTTCTTCTGTTCTTTCACAATGGTTGAATTAATCATCATAATCACAATAGTTGAATTAATCATCATAATCGAAGTTCTGAGAAACGAGGAAAGAGTATAACAAAGTCTGACATAACAATAATAATTAAACAATAATGATGCACAATGTTATTAACATAATTTCGTGCTGCTCTTTCACAATCATTGAATTAATTATCGTAATCACAATAGTTCAATAAATCACCGTAATCTCTCCTAAGAAACAAGGAAAGAGTAATCAAAATATCCGACATAATGATAAAACTATAATTATTAACACAATATTTCTTGCTCCTTTTTCACAATAGTTGAATTAATCATCATCTTCGATGTCTGCTTGTATCTTGATGTTCTTGTAGAATGCTTTAGCTAACGGACAACAGAATTGACTTAACAGCTGAAGATCATTGAACTTTGTCACCAATACTGGAAGATGAGTATGATAGCTTATTTCTGATGATGGAATGTTCTGCTTTCTGTAAACAGAAATGTTTGACACCCAGGCTGCGTTGTATGCACATTCTCTCATAGTAATGGTGCGAGTATTCTTCTGTCCAATAAAAATCTCAGTTATTGGACGTGTTCCAAATAGCGATTTCTTCTTATAATGAGATTCCATATACGATCCCCACTTGTAGAACATATGTTGACCAGCCTCAACTGCAGTGAATGGACAGGATTTCATTCTCGAGACTTTGATTAGAATCATTGGGTACTTCGATATGAGCATTCTGTTTAATAAGACCCATATCTTTATCGGACTCCATCTACGAATGGCCTCTTTATGGGAAGGTTACCCTTGCAGAGTCAAATCGGTGACACATGTGCACTATATAATGTAGAAATTTGAAAACAGTATAGTTTTTATTTTTCCCTGGACATGAGTCGCAAAATATTTCAAGATGCTTCACTGGGGTCAAAAGAATGACAGAGCAGAAGTGATACAGAATAGAAACATCATCATCCATAGGCCTACCTTTCCTTGCCGTGGTTTCATCATATGTGTACGAATACGTCCTAATTTATAAGTTTATAACAATTTAGACAATTTGGAAGTAAATCCCGAAAAGACTAAGTATATGATTATGTCTCGTGACGAGAATATTGTACGAAATGGAAATATAAAAATTAGAGATTTATCCTTCGAAGAGGTGGAAAAATTCAAATATCTTGGAGCAACAGTAACAAATATAAATGACACTCGGGAGGAAAATAAACGCAGAATAAATATGGGAAATGCGTGTTATTATTCGGTTGAGAAGCTCTTATCATCCAGTCTGCAGTCCAAAATCTGAAAGTTAGAATTTATAAAACAGTTATATTACCGGTTCTTCTGTATGGTTGTGAAACTTGGACTCTCACTCTGAGAGAGGGACATAGGTTAAGGGTGTTTGAGAATAAGGTGCTTAGGAAAATATTTGGGGCTAAGCGGGATGAAGTTACAGGAGAATGGAGAAAGTTACACAACACAGAACTGCACGCATTGTATTCTTCACCTGACATAATTAGGACCATTCAATCCAGACGTTTGAGATGGGCAGGGCATGTAGCACGTATGGGCGAATCCAGAAATGCATATAGAGTGTTAGTTGGGAGACCGGAGGGAAAAAGACCTTTAGGGAGGCCGAGACGTAGATGGGAGGATAATATTAAAATGGATTTGAGGGAGGTGGGATATGATGATAGAGACTGGATTAATCTTGCACAGGATAGGGACCAATGGCGGGCTTATGTGAGGGCGGCAATGAACCTTCGGGTTCCTTAAAAGCCATTTGTAAGTAAGTAACAATTTAGACATATTATACATCTTCTCATAGAATATAGTTTACTCACACAATGTGCATTTAATATGTTTTAACAAATAGATTTTATACATGTTTTTAACCATGTGACTTCGATAAAAATAGGAGCAAAATGTGTTTAGCATAAAATAACCAATAAGATAATATTATGTAACACTGAAGTTCACTCTTGTTTTAATATACAGTTTTAGCACTCATTAATTGAGGCGCCCGAGATCAAAATGGGCTATGTGACTTTTTTTCAGAAAATGAGTTATTGATGACATTGGCAAGACTTTACACTGTGAAAGGTGCAGTTTCAAAATGGTTTATTTTAGACATGTAAAATGCATGGAGAAAATTAGTACATGTATCAAAATGGGATATGTTATTAATGAATGAATCAAAATGGGATATGCCAGCCGTTATTTGAACAGAACAAAATGGGCTATATTTCATATCTTTACGTTATATTTCCAGAGCACATGAAACAGAATGGTCTATGTTTGCCAAAGTTTGTTTGATTTAAGTTTTTCCGCTAGATTTTTCAGAAAACTAACATGGTTTAGACCTTAGTTACATAGTAATTATACGTCTACAATTCTGTTCTAATTTGTAAGGCAAGGACTGTATTGCTATGAAAAATATTTATTTAAACTAATGTAATAGGCGTTAATTTATGAATTACGGTAATATTACTTCAGACAGAAGATTACAGGCTATGACTGCTCAATGTATTCATCTGCTAAGAGTGAAAAGTTTTTATGTGTTCAAGAATGAGATGCCTCCAGGCCTTCTCACTTTGATCTATGATTGTCAGCAGAATTTGGCATTTCCACGTCTTCTAACCAAGCAACATATTAAGCCAGGCAATATTACATGTACAATGAAGCAGTAGTTGAGCAGAGATAAGACAAAATATTGAGACCAGATAGTGCATTTTCTTACACATACTAGAACATGAGACTTCTAAAGGAAATTGTGAAGGAATAGACTGATATGTAACGACATGAATGAAACTGAGAAAATTCTTTTGATCTCAAATGAATGAGAATCACAAAAATGCTACTATAATATCGATGATCAGTTGATGGTTCTACAATGAAGCTCCATCATCCCTGAAATATGACAGGGTTCTATTCCCTCTCCTTGGACACAGTTTTTTACCCTGCGACAATATATTCGGAAAAGTGGAGAATCAAATACAAAAATAAGAGGTAATTATGTTGCCAAAAGAATATCATATTATCACTGGGAAACATGCAACTGTAATCAAGGTTGGCAATGAAGAATGTCCAATCCGTAAGTGAAAGAAATTTACAAAAGACATGATGAAACCGACCAGCTGCATTCTGTTTAAGATCTCAGAATTTAAACATCTTTTTTCTTCATCTTATTTAAAGAACAAGCATGTTTACGCTTCTAGAGCAAACAATATTTATCATATGGACTGTGCAAACGAGGAAAATTTTTCTGTAGGTTATCAATACATCGATACATCATGGACATAGAAGGATTGTTGTAGAAACATTTTGGATTGTTCTGGGAAGGAGAAGACCATTCGCAGACCAGATAAACCTGCAAATTCGTATGACCAGGAATGTGCCAACAAACGAACAAGATGGAGAAGAGGACGTTAATGGTCTTTGCACATGCTTTTCCTTTGTTAGGTTAGGTTAGGTTGTCATGGTGGCTACGGGGGGGGGGGGGTTAGGACGACTCTTTGCACATCGGTCATACTAAGACCTATTGTGCACCATGAATTTATGGGATGAATGAGGATGAGGGTGTACCAGTCAACCGGCCGCATGTCACCCCTCATCTGCGCACCCAATGGAGGCCTCCTACCCTCACACCGAAAAGGTGACCAAGCAGCATAGAATCCATTCCAACAGCCCTTCCAAGGTGTCGGAGTGCCCTCGGAAGTGCTCTTAAGGAATGAATCCTGACAGAGATATAGCGGCAGGCTGGGAACCCAAGAACGGTTGCCTATTGAATGAGATGAGAAAGAAGAATGATTTGATATGGAAATAAAAATTCTTATTCTACACGGGAGGGGAAGAGAAAATAGAACATTGCAATGAAAATTCCTGCCCGGCATTTGCCTAATAACATTCAGGTTAGTTGGTCTGGGTATCGAACCACGGGCCCCCCAAATGCGAGTCCCATTTTCCTTGTTAAAGATTCCTATGTACATGTTTGAAGAGTGATTTTCTTATAATTCTCGTAAAACCATGCAATTACTCTAATAATTAAGTAAAACACTTCCAGTTTTTTAAGTTTCTTGTGACTGTTTTGGGAATAGTGCTATTAAAAATAAAATAAATGTATTTTGAAATCTTTATTTTAACGAAATCATGTTCAAAAGCATAATTAGATCAAGTAATATAAAATTAGAGTAATGAGTTTCAAAATAAATGGATCAAAATGGGATATCAAAATTTAAATTTTCTTACACAACGAATATTTGGACATTATGATTTGAATAAACGTCTTCATCAGTTAGAGCCATTCCCGCATTTGTATCTGTCTTGTATGAGATGTAGGACATCTTTGCATTTTTCTTAAAATTTACTTTGTATGACATAGCCCATTTTGATCTCGGGCCCCTCAATTATGAAATTATACAGGATGATTCAGTGACTATGTTACAGAATTTTAGGGATGATAGATGCCATCAATATGAACAACTTTCTTATAGGAATCTATGTCTGGAAACGTTCCGCTTCGTAGTTACAAGCCTAGATCCTAGATATGCTAGTCAGTGTAACCAACTAAAATCGAACTGAAAGGTATCCTCTTCCTGCAAACGTTGGTGATTATTCATATAGATAGTATAAGTTAGTTGACATAGTAAATGATATTTTGACCGATTGAACATTGCAAATTTCCTTCCATTACCTTTTGTACTTCCATAAATGAAATGCATATCGGCAAGTTGCAATGTTTAATCAGTCAAAATGTAATTTACGATGCCAACTAACTTATACCATTTTTATGAGAAATCACCAACGTTTACAGGAACAAGTCGTCTGCAACCAAACTTCAAAAGGATAGCCTTCAGTTCCAAATTTAGCTGATTACATTGACTAATGTATCTTGGTTTTCTTACTACAAAACGAAACGTTTCCGGACATAGGTTCCTATATGAAAGTTGTTCATAATTGTCTCCTCCATCATTTCTAAAAGTTCGTAACATAGTCAATGAATTACCCTGCATGTCTTTATGTTATAATATGGCATGGTATAGCTCCTAAAATATTGTTAAAAATATTCGTATTAATTATTGTATTGAAGATGACCAACGAAATGGCCGAAAACGTTTGTGATTTAAACTAGCTCATGTATCATAAAATGATAGGATGTTAACCTTCAATATACCTGATAAGCTGATGACTGAAATAACGATAAAAATATATTATAAACAATGATTGGAACCAAGGGACGGAGCGTGAGATTCAAACATATTTTTAGCACATAAAGAAAAAGGCCACCAAACAAAACGAAAGTTTGTAACAGAATTGTTTAGCTGTGAACAAGTAATGAGGAAAACATAGAAACACTCCGAGAGCGATCTATCTGAAAATGGCTCTTAAACGTAAAATTTATAACTACTTGCGCCTAAAAAGACTACGAAGCCCACGATATACGTACCTTACACAGGGGCACCAGCAACTCTTCATTCTTCTCTCCTCATTTTTTTCTACTACTACTTCTTCTTCTTCTTCTTCTTCTTCTTCTTCTTCTTCTTCTGCTGCTGCTGCTGAAAGATGCTCCAATGATGACGTGGCATGGGAGCTCGCAGAGAAACATAAAATGGCAGGGGCGCTGGCACACCTGGTTTTGGAGGAAAGGGAGCTGGTATGGGAGGCATGAGAGCTCGCAGAGAAACATAAAGTGGCAGGGGCGCTGACATAGCTGGTTTTGGAGAAAAGGGAGCCGGTAGAGCTGGTATGGGAGTCATGAGAGCTCGCAAAGAAACATAAAATGGCAGGGGCGCTGGCACAGTTGAATTCGGAGTAAAGGGAGCTGGTAGAGCTAGCAAGGGAGGCGTGAGAGCTCGCAGGGAAACAAAAAGTGGCAGGGGCGCTGACATAGCTGGTTATGGACAAAAGGGAGCTGGTATGGGAGGCATGAGAGCTCGAAAGAGAGCTGGAAAAGCTGGTATAGGAGGCATGGGAACTGGCAGAGCTGGTATGGGAGACATGGGAGCTGGCAGAACTGATATGAGAGACATGGGATCTGGCAGAACTGGTAGAGGAGTCATGGGAGCTGGCAGAGCTGGTATGGGAGCTGGCAGAGCTGGTATAGGAGTCATGGGAGCTGGCAGAGCTGGTATAGGAGTCAAGGGAACTGGCAGAGGAGCTGGAAAGGGATCTGGTGTGGGGAAGCGTGGGAGGTATGAATGAAGTTCCTAACTTCTCTAGTGACAAGCCATCGAGGATTTTCACCGCTTCTGCAACAAGCAAAATGAACAAGAAATTTAAGCATGTGTCATTATCCGTGAATGGCATATTAATAGGGTGAGAATTCGTATACAACTCCCTATTTTTACTGTCCATTTGCAAAGTCATATAAAATCATTTGTACAGGTTTTGAACGAATGTAATTAATTGTACATAGTTTTGCATATTTCAGACTTTCCTGTATATAAAAGACTATTGAGCTTGCAATGTAGCATATTTTTAGCATTTTGTGGCAAAAAGCCCTAAATTATCATATTTTGTAAAAACAATAATATTCTGTGTTGCAAATCTAGTTTTTCAGGTAAAGCTCAATGTGAAACAGACTTGAATAATTTCAAGAGAAAAATTGTTCCGGTTCCGGGTATCGATCCCGGGAATTGAATATTTTACCTGAAAAACTAGACTTGCATAATATATACGTTACTGTAGGTACATTAACAGAAAACCACAATTTTAAGTCGCACAGAGTTTGCGTGCACTCGATGTGGGTTTCTAGGATCTCGTCACCCCACTAGAGTTGTGTGGATATAAGGAGAAAAATTGAGACAGTGTCGGGTGGAGTTCCTGGGTAGTTCAATCAGTAGAGCACTGGTGCGTTCAGCCAGAGATCCCTGGATGGATACCCGGCCCCGGAACAATTTTTTCCTTGAAATTATTCAAATTCAATATTCTAAATTGTTTGTCAACACAATATTTTTTTTATCTTAACTGAACTTGATGACCGGAAATTCTTTGCATATGCAGTGTGGTGTGGAGAAGCCAAAACAAACACTCTCTTTTTGAACCATTGTGCTACTGCACAACAAGAAGCATACCCAAACACCTCTATCTACCTGACTTCATCATTATCATCATCATCATCATCATCATCCATACAAGTATTAGGTCATGTGGCCTATTACGATCTCATAATAAAGAGGAATTTCTCCTCAGCTCTTTTTGGGATGTCCCAGAGATCTCTTCCCATGGGGTTGATGGTGAAGTATAGCTTTTGGGATTCTGAGGGGTTCTCATACATCGCAAATGGCTCATCCAGTTCTGATATTTCTGTATAAAATCGAGTACTGATTCCAGACTCAGTTCTTCCATTACTTTGTCGTTGCGTTTATGGTCCCATTTGTATATCATGCTGTTCTTCGCATAAATCTCATTTCATTAGCTGTTATTCTGCTTTCATCCATCCGCCTTAATGTCTATGCCTCATTACCATAACAGAGTACAAGATTTGTTAAAGACCTATTCTAGTGCTTGTCTGTAGCAGGAAAGGTTTCATTATCCTACTTTTATTTCCAAAGTTTTGGAGTATTTTACAATTTTGCTCATTATATCCAAATCATTATCAAATATTAATTTGCAGCCAAGATAATTATGTAAAGTCATTAACTTTTCCCTAAATTTTGCCCTGTAAACATATTTTTTTTAGGGGCTGTATTTCAACAGATGGCAGTAACTACTTTTTCCTGTATTTATTTCAATTTTATATTTTTTGCAATGATATTTAAATTACGTACAGAGTATGGTAGATCATTTTCTGTAGATTCTATTAAAACCAAATCAACTGCAAATATCAATGAACCTATTTTTAAATTTCTGTTTATCTCCAACTGACCATGTCTTTTTTGTCTCCATTCCTGAAGAATTTTATACAGGTGCGTTATAAATAGTAGGGAGAGACCGAATTGCTGTTAAGTTCTTGCCATTCTGAGATCCTGTTGTTAATTTTAACTGAAATTAAATTTGACGTACCTGACTTAAATGTCCCATAACCTCCTTTTCTCTGTTTCACTTATTCTCAGTTGGCATTTTTTGTGAAGTTTATCTATACGCACTTTAACATCTGTTGTCGTATCACGTGTGTAGAATCTTTGGGTTTATTTTTAAGTCGTGGACTTTTGCTCTGACTCTGTTCTTATTGTCTTATGGCTTATGTTCATGTAACTGATTTACATTGTGTTTCAATTTTTATGATATTAGTGATTAAGGGGGTCATGAATCATAATATGTAAATTTCCAATCCTGCATGTGCCTTCGTGACTGAGGAAAACCATGAAAAACCCCAATCAGATTGGGAACCTTCCGAATACGGGTCTCAAACACTACCGACTGAGCTAAGTCATTCATGCTGTGTTGCAAGAAAACAGACCTATAAATAATGTATTCCTCCATTAGTTAGTGGACCTTTAAGGTTGTGGAATGTCGGGTTGCAGAAGAGGAATTTAATGGTCCACTTGTTATTGGATCGTTAACCAAGCATCTTTGGATTTCACAAGTGACGCAATAGTACGTGAATGAATAAAAAGTGAACATCGGCTGCTACACTGATTTGAAGCATTCTAACTTTTATTGTTGTCAAAATTTGCAATAAATATAGACTAATACGAACCAGAAAGGAATCAGGAGCAGAAGTGTTGGTGAGGAAGATAAATAAGCCTATTTGTTATTAAAAATAACGCACGAGTGCATTAATGTTACAGAAAATAGAAGACAACCTACAGAGCACATAACGTCGTCGTTAGACGATGAACTAGAGTCTGTAATGAAGACATAAATAATAACTTTGCTATTACAAGGATTAATGAATAAATAAACAAACAAATAAATAAATAAATAAGCAAATAAAGAAGCAAATAAATAAATGAGAACACATCGAATTACCGTATATGGATGGCTAAGAGGAGATATCTCTATATACAAAAATGTCAATTCAGTTTAACTACATTATTATTATTATTATTATTATTATTATTATTATTATTATTATTATTATTATTATTATTATTATTTAGAGTAACTATATTATTATTGTTCACAAAATTGGACAGTGTATGACTTGTGTACTCGTAATATTTTGTTATCGAATAGAAGATCTTGCAAAGCAGAAACATATACAGGGTGTTAAAAATAACGTTTACAACGTTTCAGGAGTAATAGAGGAGGTAAAAGTAAATATCTTTTGTAAGTGACAAAACTTTGGCTGATGCGCCATTTATTGTGTAGGCCTACGTAAGTGTTAGTATAATCCATAAAGAACAACACCAATTGTCGTTTTAGAGGTGGTGTTCAAACTGTCGTTCATTGAAGGCATTGCACAACTGTTCTGATGTTTCTAGTAATGAACACAGTAACTTCACTATTTTTCATCAAAATATTAGGGGATTAAAACAAAAAACTGATGAATTGATCACTTCTTTAGCAACTCAAAAGCATAAACCTCAGATATTATGTATAACTGAACATCATATGAAGCAACAGGAAATACTACAACTGTCTTTACATGGATATGTATTAGGTTCTCATTTCTGTAGAGATGTCTTCCAAAAAGGGGATGCCTGTATTTTTATCAGAGAGGATCTATTATTTAGTAAAATTGATATATCTGATTTTTGCCTTGAACAAGATATTGAAATCTGTGGAATACAAATTGGTTATGAGATATCAAATTTAATTATCTTATGTGTTTATAGGGCGCCAATGGGAGATTATAAGAAATTTACAACTAACTTAGATTCATTATTGAAAAGACTTTATAAACCACATACCGAATTTGTAATCTGTGGTGACATAAACATAGATTATCTATCAGAAAGCTCACGTAAAAGAAAATTAAACTCACTTCTTGAAACTTATAATCTTAGTCACACAGTAAGTTTTCCAACCAGAACACAAGCTGGAAGTAGTACTGCCATTGATAATATATTTATAGATAAAAGTAGATTGAATTCCTATTCAACAGTACCATTAGTCAATGGCCTGTCTGATCACGATGCACAAATTCTAAGTGTTTTCAATATGAGTGAAAAATTCCAAAGTGTTAATCTAAAAATAAAAAAAAGGATTATAAATGCTGAATCTCTTCATCATTTAAATACATGTCTACAAAATGAATCTTGGGAAAATGTATATAGTACCGATACCATTGATATTAATACTAAATTTAATGCATTTTTCACTACATTTACGAATTATTTCAATGAATGTTTTCCAGTCAAGGTGGTGAAAAAATGTAAAAGTAAAAACATGTGGATAACTCAAGGAATTAAAATATCATGTGCTAGAAAAAGGAATCTATATTTAATGAGTAGGAATAGTGATGATCCTCATGTTCTTAATTACTACAAGAATTACTGTAAAACTTTGACAAAAGTTATAAAAGATGCAAAGAAAATGTATCTGAATGAAAAAATACAAAATTCAGATAATAAGATTAAAACTATTTGGGATATTATTAAAAATGAAACTAATCGATATTCAAAGAGTGAAAATATTACTTGCATTAAAATCAATGATAGTAAAATAGATAACCCAAAATCAATTGCAAATCATTTTAATGACTTCTATATAAATATTATTCAGAACTTAAACATTCAAGATTGTCCAGAAGATGCTGCACTTGGTTACCTAACTGATGCATTTAACACTGAGTTTTTAGGTCTCATATTTATTCCCACTACCGCAGCAGAAATCATGCATGTGATAAAACAACTAAAAACAAAATATTCCTCTGGATATGATGAAATTCCAAGTAAAGTTCTGAAAGCTTGTTCTGAAATATTATCCCATCCGTTAAGCTATCTATGCAATTTGTCAATGCAATGTGGTATTTTTCCAGAAAGACTCAAATATTCAATAGTAAAACCAATATACAAAAAGGGAGATAAATGTACTATTGCTAATTACAGACCCATATCATTATTAACAACATTTTCAAAAGTGTTTGAGAAAGTTATGTATAATAGATTATATCATTACCTGGAGTCCAACAATATATTAGTTTTAGAACAGTTTGGATTTAGAAAACAAAAATCGACAGAGAATGCTGCTTTTAGTTTGGTGGATGAAATACTAAATTCATTAAATTCGAAACTACATGTAGGTGGGATTTTTTGTGACTTGGCTAAAGCATTTGATTGTGTAGACCATAGTATATTAGTAAAAAAATTGAAGTTTTATGGTATTAAAGATGAGATGTTGGGTTGGTTTACATCGTACTTATCAAATAGAAAACAAAAAGTAGAAATAAATGTACCAAATAGTCATAAAGTTACTTATTCAGAATTTAAAAATATTAAACATGGTGTTCCGCAGGGGTCAATTTTAGGTCCATTGTTGTTTCTAGTTTATATTAATGATTTAGCCTTGACCATAAACAATTTATCTAAAGTAATTTTATTTGCAGATGATACAAGTGTAATTATTTCAAGCAAACCATACGATCATTTTATAAACACTTCTAATACAGTGCTCAATCTAATGAATGAATGGTTCCATGCAAATAAACTAGCACTTAATGTTGATAAAACCAGTGCAGTCAAATTTAGTACACACAATAGTGCTCAGGTTTCCTACAGTATTCGATTAAATGGAACTCATCTCAAAGAATCTATAAGCACAAAGTTTCTTGGTTTAGAATTGGATAATCACTTGAACTGGAAAACGCATATAGAATGTATTACTCGTAAATTGAGCTCTGCCTGTTATGCATTAAGATCCTTATCTACTATTGGTGATATAAACTTACTTAAAATGTCATACTTTGCATATTTTCACTCTGTAATGAAATATGGATTAATATTCTGGGGTAACTCCTCTGAAGCTAAACACGTTTTTGTTTTACAAAAGAAAGCTATAAGAATAATGACCGGTGTGCATAAAAGGACCTCATGTAAAAATATCTTCCGAAACTTAGAAATCTTGACTTTACCTTGAGAATACATTCTTTCCCTAATGATGCTGTATATTAAGAACCAAGATAAATTCAGTACTAATCAAGACATTCATCATTTTAATACAAGACATAAATCAGATCTTCATCTACCCTCTGTTAGTCTAAGCTGTTTTAAAAAAGGAGTTCGCTATTCATGTATAACAGTCTTCAATGCACTGCCTAATAATCTTAAAGATTTGAAGAACAACGAGAAAAGGTTCAGAAATGAATTAACCAAATTTCTACATACTCATACCTTCTACACAATTGATGAATTGTTTATGCTTGTGAATTGAATTATTCTACTTAAATGACATGTACAATTTTATATAGCTCAACTAAAATATGTTTTTATATTGACTTAATCTGTTTACTATGTATTGTATTTTTTGTTTAGCATAACTGATGAATTGTATGTACTGTATACGTCAACTGATGAATTGTTTAAGCTTATAAATTGAATTAATCTACTTCATATGAATTGTATAGCTTAACGAAAATAAGTTTGTAAATTGAACTAATTTGATTGTATATGTTTGTATAGTTTGGCTGATGAATTGTATATGTTCTTAAAATGATTACTAGTCTGTGTAGCTCTACTGATGAATTGTATATAGACCTACTGTAAATTGAATGGTAATATGTATAGCTCAACTGATGAATTGTTTATGATTATAAATTGAATTAATCTACTTGATATTAATTGCACAAATTTGTATAGCTTAATGAAAGTATGCTACTTTGTATTGTATATATTTGTATAGTTTTGGCCGATGAATTGTATATGCTTTAAATTGAATAGTAATCTATATAGCTCTACTGATAAATTGTTTGTGTTTGTAATTTGAAGTAGTTTGCATGATATGTATTATCAATTTCTGTATATCACAACTGGTTGAATTGTTTATATCTTAAATTTAATTAAATTGTTTTGTATTATAATATAGCTCAACTTATGAATGATCGTTTGCGTTTGTAAATTTAATAATCTGATTGGCTATGTATTGTATACTTTTAGTAGAGCCATCGATGTAGCTCAGTCGGCAGACTCGCTGGGCTGCTGTTCCGGAGCTGCGTTCGGGCTTGGGTTGGATCCCCCTTTGGACTTTGGTTTCTTCCGAGGTTTTCCACAGCCGTGGGACTGAAGCCGGATGGTCTATGGCGAGTCCTTGGCATCAACACCTTTGATTTGATTACCCCCTTTGATTTGATTACCTGGTTGGGTTTTTCCGAGGTTTCCCCCACCGAAAAGGCAAATGCCGGGTAATATTTTGGCGAATCCTCGGACCTCATTTCATCTCACTACATCTCGCCAAAATGTAAAAAAAAAAAAAAAAAAAAAAAAAAAAAAATTGTACAACATTGTAAAAATTGTAGAAAATTACTAAATTGTAAAACTATAAAAATTTGTAAAAATTGTAATTGTAATAATGTAAAATGTTGACATGTTCCACATCTTAAAGCTTCATTGCTCATGTAAGATCTATGGAATAAAATAAATGAATGAATGAATGAATGAAAGGTACCTTCGTACTATGGAGTGTCTGCAACGCTCAAAAAGACCAGCATTGTCTCTAATAACATGTGCAGCTTCAACAGCGCGAGCAACTAAGTCTTCTGCCGAATCGATCGGTGTCTCATACACAAAACATTTCACGTCCCCCCACAAAAAGAAATCCAGTGGGGTTAGGTCCGGTGATCGAGGTGGCCACGGTATCGGGTTACCCCTGCCAACCCAACGTTTGGGGAATGTAGCATTTAGGTGTTTCCTGACACGACGATGAAAGTGTGGAGGGGCACCGTCATGCTGAAACCATATTCGTTCTCTGATGTTCAATGGGATATTTTCTAAAAGTTTTGGTAGGACGTCGCGTAGAAAAAACAAAATAATTATCACCATGGAGACTGTCAGGCAACAGACAAGGCCCTACAAGGTGGTCGTGCACAAACAGAACTATACAGTGTGTGTTGTGACGGAAGTCAAGTCATCTATTCCTTCAGGCCATATAGCGGCAAAAGAGCGCATCTGCTGAAGTTTTGTCACTTAAAACAGACGTTTGTTTTTACCTCCTCTATCATCCCTGAAACGTTGTAAACGTTATTTTAACACCCTGTATAAGAAGTTTGTCTATTTTAAGAAATTAATTTCTCCGAGGTAGTCCTATCACTGTTTAGCTATCGATATGCAATATTATTTTAATGTCGTGTATATAGGACCTATTATATCCAAAATATCGCATGCCTGAATCTCATACAAGTAACATTACGTTACACTATAATAGACTACTAAGACATTCTATGCTGTGCAGTGTTATTCATTTGTGCAATTGTAAGTTTTTCGAACAATTTTTGTCACTAACTCTTTCATCCAGTATTCACACAAAGTTAAATCATGCGAAAATTTCGGGGCGCTGTATTGGAACGTGACGCTTTTTATATAGTAATAATGGTGAGGATATGACTTGTTCCAAAACATGACGAACTTTCTTCCTGGAATTGGTAAATCCTCATAAACTCTCATCTTCTCCTCAACTTTTAGGCGCGTGGCAGAAATGAAATAATATGGCAATGACTTCAAGAATTGGCAACAAAAGCTGAGAATTTATCCCTTGCTCGTTCTTACACTTAAGTGGTGAAAAGTGTGGGGGAAGGCCGTCATGTTTTGGAGATGAAATGAAGGTGTTTTGGGGTCAAAGATATAGCACTCCATGCCCAAGGGGATTGTAAATAGACTGAAAATTAAGTAACATTATTTCCTGATATGAATGCTTCACTTGTTAATTTATCTACATAGGCCTATTTCTAAATAAAGTCAGCTTTCTCTCTTTCTGCGTTGTATGGGCTAATGACCTATATTGTATAAAATTCTTAATACAGTGCATCTTCGCCATCACGTCGCGACGGCCGAGTGGCAAGCGGCAGAAGCACGCCCCCCCCCCCCCCGGGCGCTCGATCGGTCACGGGCGTGATGGCGAAGACGCATTGTAATAAGAATGTATTATGATTATTTGCAATTATAATTTTAAAACTTTCGCTTATGGACATGCTAGATCAGCAGCTTCGTAGTCAACGTTGAAGTCTCTGGTCTTAAGATTAACACATCGCAACTCCAGTAATCGCACGTGCAGATATGTTTATATATCCAGTGGTGTCATTCTAATTTTTTAACAATCGGTTCTCTCCGCTAAGGACCGCGAATTTAAAAAATATTGAATGACGTAATAAAAAGCAGCTACAAATAAAGGAAAACTGCAATCCAATATGTACTTCCATAACAAAATTATGTGCATAGTTTAAAATGCTGATTCGCGTCACGAAGGAGGAGTAGACTTCTCACACTTCATCTGTGAGCTGAGCGGCGGTGGATTGCCTCACTACAGAAACATCACATCACATACATTATCATACCTACTGTACTATTATATACACAAATAGCATTATACTATATACTACTTACTTAATTATTGGATTTGAAGGAACCCGGAGGTTCACTGCCGCCCTCGTATAAGCCCGTCACTGGTCCCTATCCTGAGCAAGATTAATCCAGTCAGTACCATCATATCCCACCTCCCTCAAATCCATTTTAATATTATCTTCCCATCTACGTCTCGGCCTCCCCAAAGGTCTTTTCCCAACTAACACTCTATCTGCATTTCTGGATTCGCCCATGTGCTACACGTCCTGCCCATCTCAAACGTCTGGATTTAATGTTCCTAATTATGTCAGGTGAAGAATACAATGCGTGCAGTTCTCTGTCGTGTAACTTTTTCCATTCTCCTGTAACTTCATCCCTCTTAGCCCCAAATATTTTCCTAAGAACCTTATTCTCAAACACCCTTAACCTATGTTCCTCTCTCAAAGTGAGAGTCCAAGTTTCACAACCATAAAGAACAACCGATAATATAACTGTTTTATAAATTCTAGCTTTAAAATGTTTTGACAGCAGACTGGATGACAAAAGCTTCTCAACCGAATAATAGCTGCCATTTCCCATATTTATTCTGTGTTTAACTTCCTCCCGAGTATCATTTATATCCCAGGTATTTGAATTTTTCCATCTCTTCAAAAGATAAATTTCCAATTTTTATATTTCCATTTCGTACAATATTCTCGTCACGAGACATAATCATATACTTTGTTTTTTCAGAATTTACTTCCAAACCTATCTCTTTACTTGCTTCAAGTAAAATTCCCATTATTTTCCCTAATCGTTTGTGGATTTTCTCCTAACATATTCACGTCATCCGCATAGACAAGCAGCTCATGTAACCCGTTCAATTCCAAACCCTCTCTGTTATCCTGGGCTCTCCTAATGGCATACTCAAGAGCAAAGTTAAAAAGTAAAGGTGATAGTGCATCTCCTTGCTTTACCCACAGTGAATTGGAAATGCATCTGACAGAATCTGACCTATACGGACTCTGCTGTAAGTTTCACTGAGACACATTTTAATTAACCGAACTAGTTTCTTGGGAATATTAAATTCAGTAAGAATACTGTATCATAAAACTTCTCTCTTAACCGAGTCATATGCCTTTTTTAAATCTATGAAAACTGATGCACTGTATCCTTATATTCCCATTTTTTCTCCATTATCTGTCGAGTAAAAAATATCTGATCAATAGTTGATCTATTACGCCTAAAACCAAACTATACACTATATACAGAAATTAAATAAAAACAACATAAGCAGGAAATACACGCGTTTATAAGCACAAGGTAGACACGCGTGTTCCTTACTCAGAAACAACTGATGTTTCCTCTAAATGCGGCAGCGTTGGTGGAGTGCTGTTCTACGCATGCGCAGAGCTTTGAATGTCTGTCCACACCGACATATTATTTGAATTATCTCAAAATGCCCCCAGCAAGGAACAGGACAAAGTGGCCCTTGTTTGTTGTAGCCCTGTGCTCCACATAAGGACCTAAAGAAAATGCTATACTATCTGAAGATGCATCTGCATACATATTTGTACAACATACATCAAGTTAATTTAACAAGTACGGTACAATGAAAGATGAGCAGAAGACGTTTCTTCTTCAACTTTTACCCAAACACCGATAGGAGTTCCCAACTCCTTCAAAAGTTGTTTTCACGTTTTTCTTTTCCTGTGTTACAAATTATATACCTCTCAGTCCAGGAGTGATCTGTAAATGTTAATGTTTTAGTGAAATTGCTGTGCTTGTTTTATAAATTTATGCATGATTGTGGGAATGTGAATTTTTGAAAGTGCAGTTTTTTGTACCACACTACCATGTCAAGGCATTGGAAGAACCCTGTTACCTATTCATTTTAACTAAAGAATTCTCTATTTTAGACCTTTTATATCAGATTATAAATCTAGAATCTTCACCTAACTAAGTACTTGAATGAGGGTTTCGAATGTAGTTTGCGTTTTTAATTTTATTGTTTCTAGTTGAACTGCGATAGATTCGGTATCATGTATCTCTGGCAGATTTAGTATTCTCCCAGGAGATAAAAGATTGTTGCACACTGGATCCTGTTGTTCTCTCAGCAGGGATAGCTGGGTTGAAACATGACCATCAACAGTCTTTCTGATGATAAACATTTCTTACATGGCAAGATGGAGGATCCTCGATGGAATCCTTTCACGTTTCATTGCATTACCCAGATTTCTGTGTGGAATTTATATTCAAACATAAGCGCAACTTAAATGATACTGACTACTATCGACCCAGCAGCCATAAATCATTCAAAATTTTCAGTACTTTTAATGGATAAAAATATGTTGCATTAAAAATGGAATAACAAATTGTAGGGGTATTAAAAAGGAAAACGAAGTATCTTATTACTGTGCTTAATAGTGTATAATAGTCTATTTACTTCTTTAAATAATATTTTGGAATAATAAACTATGGCTCAGTTTTGTGTATGCGGTATTAGCACTCAAAAGAAAAGGGGTATCGATACGAGACTGCCAAAGTAATTGCAGATCGGCCTGCAAACATATTATCGACGGGCCAGTTCTAAAGGGAAACAACTCAAAATTTAAACTTTAGAGAAAACTGAAGTTTAAAGCTTCATGTTGCTGTGAAACATCCATTTTGGAAACTTACAACATATATTAAACATGACTTGAATTTGGATTAAGAATCCTCTGATTTTTCACAGCAACATAAAGCTTCAAAATGCAGGATTCTCTAAACTTGAATTTTGAATTGTTTCCCTTTCAAGCTGGGCCGTCGATGTTGTAGGCTATATCTGTTGTGACTGGCTGTACACTTGGTTAAGAAGCAACGATTTAATAATGTGATATGATTATGTTTACTGTCGTATTAAAAAGCTAGAGACTTATATGTTAAAATGTTAAATTAATGCTCTTCTTTTCTGTCAACCTAATTTGTTTTATCTTCAAAATTTAAGAACAGGTTCTACGAACTGCGACAAATTCAACAAGTGAATCGGCCGACTGGTGCGAACTGGCTGAATGATACCACTGGATAAATGTTCTATTCACTACTAATACGAATTCAAGTCTCCTGAACTTGTGCACAGAGTCCGTAGATATCCAGAGAATCACAATTCTTTGCGCTGGAAATGCCGACAAAAATCAGGCATTTTTGTTACAGCGCACGCTATTTCCTATATGCATTTGTATAGGGAATGACTGCAGCCTCAATCAGAATCAAATATTTTTAATTTTAAGGGCCATGGACACTGGCCTAAAATAAGTTTCACTTTAAATGGTACTATTACTCTGGGATTCCACGGATTCTGCTTCCGCATAGCTGAGAGCGCCACTATAGCTTAGAATTTGAACAGTTACTGTACCTTCGTAGTATTCGTCTAAGTCGTACTGGAAGTGATAAAGATAAACTTCTAGCTTCACCAACTTCCTCCGCCCCAGCTCCATGACGCTCTCCTCCCACTCGGCGTACTGGCTGCTCGAAGGCTCGCTGGCACCATCTACCATTATCAGCTCATCAGTTGTTAGATTCACCAACTTCCTCCGCCCCAGCTCCATGTCGCTCTCCTCGAACTCGGTGTACTCGCTGCTCGAAGGCTCGCTGGCAGCGTCTACCATCATCAGCTCATCAGTTGTTAGATTCACCAACTTCCTCCGCCCCAGCTCCATGTCGCTCTCCTCGAACTCGGTGTACTCGCTGCTCGAAGGCTCGCTGGCAGCGTCTACCATCATCGGCTTATCAGTTGTTAGATTCACCAACTTCCTCCATCCCAGCTCCATGTCACTCTCCTCGAACTCGGTGTACTGGCTGCTCGAAGGCTGGCTGGCAGCGTCTACCACCATCAGCTCATCAGTTGTTAGCTCCACCAACTTCCTCCGCCCCAGCTCCATGTCGCTCTCCTCGAACTCGGCGTACTGGCTGCTCGAAGGCTGGCTGGCAGCGTCTACCATCATCGGCTCATCAGTTGTTAGATTCACCAACTTCCTCCATCCCAGCTCCATGTCGCTCTCCTCGAACTCGGTGTACTGGCTGCTTGAAGGCTGGCTGGCAGCGTCTATCATCATCAGCTCATCAGTTGTTAGATTCACCAACTTCCTCCGTCCCAGCTCCATGTCGCTCTCCTCGAACTCGGTGTACTGGCTGCTTGAAGGCTGGCTGGCAGCGTCTACCATCATCAGCTCATCAGTTGTTAGATTCACCAACTTTCTCCGTCCCAGCTCCATGTCGCTCTTCTCGAACTCGGTGTACTGGCTGCTCGAAGGCTGGCTGGCAGCGTAAACCATCATCGTCTCATCAGTTGTTAGATTCACCAACTTTCTCCGTCCCAGCTCCATGTCGCTCTCCTCGAACTCGGCGTACTGGCTGCTCGAAGGCTGGCTGGCAGCGTCTACCATCATCGGCTCATCAGTTGTTAGCTTCACCAACGTACTCCGCCCCAGCTCCATGACGCTCTCGTCGAACTCGGCGTACTGGCTGCTCGAAGTCTGGCTGGCAGCGTCGACCATCATCGGCTCATCAGTTGTTAGCTTCACCTGCGTACTCCGCCCCAGCTCCATGACGCTCTCCTCGAACTCGGCGTATTGGCTGCTCGATGTCTGGCTGGCAGCGTCTACCATCATCGGCTCAACAGTTGTTAGCTTCACCAACTTCGTCCGCCCCAGGTCCATGACGCTCTCCTCGAACTCGGCGTACTCACTGCTCGAAGGCTGGCTGGCAGCGTCTACCATCATCGGCTTATCAGTTGTTAGCTGATTCCTCTCATTGTTTTTCAAGTTTTCCAACTTACCTGGTGGAGTGTTCATATAACACGCTGCAGTCGATCTTTTTGTCGATCTTCTTGTCAATCTTCTCCATATTCTTGTCCATCTTGTTGTCCATCTTCCTTTCTTCTCTCCGTTGCGTTTCGTCATGACATGTCCTTCCCCAGTATCCCCCACCCGGACATCCGATTGGGGGGATAGTTTACGTCCGGAGTTTTTTACCAGGGAAAGACTCATCATGCCATTACTATTAGAAATTATCTTCTTGGGATATATAAATAAATGCGGAAGCTTCCCATTGCTTTCCGCACACCACTCTCTCTTTCGCATCTTAAAAGATCCCAGGGGGCCCCAGCGTGGAGGTGAGGAGAGTGGATTTGACTAATTAGGCCCTCCGGACTTCACCGAAATCCACCGCAAAAGTTAAATATCAGTTCCATCAGGGTTTTTGACCCGATCGGAGACCGGGAAATCCCAATTAGCCTTTGCCCCCCTTATTGAGTCTAAGGCAGCGGTTTCCAAAGTGTGCTCCGCGGAGCCCAGGGCTCCCCGAATGATTCTCAGGGACTTCGTCCGCGGCAGTTATGAAGATGACAAACATTTCTGCTTCCATCTAGTCTCTAGCGAGAAAAACGCAAACTACTTCCATCAAGTGAAAATACTTTCTCAGAAAATAGTTTGCGTTTTCTATTTAGATGGAAGCACCAATAATAATCTACTCGTTATTGGAACTATCTCGATTTTTCTTGCTTGCCAAGTACTCGATGATTCTCGAAATTTATTTATTGTTTTATATACCAAGCAGATGGCGTTTGTTAATCGTGATACGTAGAATCTACAATCTATTGACTAATATGTTGCTGCAAATATATATATATATATATATATATATATATATATATATATATATATATATATATATATATATATACTGCATGTTAATTTGATTGCAGAAGTGTTAGCTGAACTTTAGTTGAAATGAAACTGTGACTTAAGACGGGTTCCGTAATACCGAAGAGTCATCAGCTATCAACCAGTGCTCAGTTAAAGACAGGTGTAACCTTACTGTAAAAGAAGATAATTCAAATTCCTTGAGATTGAGTTCCGAATATGTTGAACATGATCCTGCTTCAGAGTCTACGATGTCTAGTGCAGAGGTACTGAAAGGAATTAAAAAACGAAAGTATTGTGATTCATATTTGGACATGGAATTCCCTGAGTTTGCTGATGGATGTCCACAGTGTGAGATATGTAACAAAGTTTTGCCCAATAGTTCTATGTTCCCTGACAAGCTTAGAGACGGTATTTCGAAACTCATCCTGACTTCACAAATGAAACTGCAGACTAGGTACTTTAAAAGAAAAACTGATGACTCCATGCAGTTCGGACAATATTTTTATCTCGTGTAAAAGACAAATAACAAGAAAGCACTGGAAGCGTCGTACTTGATTAGTGATGACTGGCTCTTGCTGGTAAACCTCTCTCCTGCTTAAACTCTTATGAAACCATTATTAGTGAGGCTAGTTAAGTGTATGGTGGACGAAAAAACTGCAAACTTGATCCTCAGTGTGCTCTTAACAAATAACACTGTGCGTAATCGAATACAGAATCTATCAAACGACGTTAAAAATATCATAATTTCCCTTATCAGTGAAATTAAATTTTCACTGCAACTTGAATCCACGGACGTTGCCGTGTTATCTGTATTAATGACGTTTGGGCGGTACGAATTTTCAGGTCCTTTCATGAAGATATTTTGTTCTGCAAGCCATTGCCATCCTCTACAAGCGGTACTGAAATTTCATTGAAAACCTTGAGACAATTGCATTCACGTGTGCACAGATGGCGCAAAGGTCATGGTAGGTCCTGTTTCTGTGTCTGTTACAATCATCAAGAAAGCTAAAAAAAAAACTGCATAAGTAGTCATTGTTCACTACACCAACACGCTCTCGCAACGAAAAAATCCCAGCGTTATTAAAGTAAGTACTACACAAAGTCGTCAAAATTATCAACTTTCTTAAGGCACGACCTTTGCAGTGTAGACTACTCAGTATTCTGTGCGAAGCTATGGGGAGTATAGGCCTACACAAGTCACTGTTATTACACATAGAAGTGAGATGGTTGTCGCGAGATAAAGCGTTTTGCCGTTTACTTCAAATTCGAACGGAAGTTTCTTCACTTTTGAAAGACCGAAACAGTTTGCTAGCAAATTCTTTGAATGATCAGGAATGGTTGTGCAAATTAAGTTGCTTGGTAGACATTTTTTCAAAATTAACTAATTCATCACATCCATACAAGGTAAACAGAAGCTATATTCGATGCTAATGACTAAAGCTGAGACATCTAGGACGTTTGTCGTTAAGTTACGTGCACCCAAACTATAGCATAGCAAGTAGAGAGAGCGAGGGGAGGTCAGTGTACAGGCTTTGTACGCTGGCCTATAAAAAACAGAGAATAAGGTGTATTATCACATGACAAATAAACTGGAGCTCAGATCATGTCATCATTACTGGATTTTCGAGTCTGTTTCAGTAAACACTGCCTACGTTTTGATTACGTCTTCAACCCTTTTATAATGTGTAGCAAAATAGACTGCAGCATCCAGCCGTGTCCCCCGTCTAATTACAACGGGTTGCGGCGGTAGAGGGGCTCCAGGAGGTATTTCACTGAATTTAACAACCCGTCCTGGTGCCTTAAACATACGTATTTCTTTGACATTCGATATGAAACTGTTCACATCACTGTAGCAGGAGCGAACTTCTTCGACTATTTGATGTAGTCCATGGGCTATGATAACTTTCGGCTAAAGTAGTTGAATTTCCTTACCAACTTTTGACATATAGGCTAGCATCCGTGATGAAAATAACTATACATTATCATTTTTTATTTCGTCTGGCCATAAGAGGGTAATAGGCGTTTTAAAACTTTAATTATATTTAAATGGTCCGCATTCTCAAGAATTTCACAGATTAATAAGAAAGTTTTATTGGATTTGTGTGGTGGAAGAATGTCCGTAACGACGTTTGGAACAAATTGTCCAGCGGCGTCTGTGCTTTCATTAATGAAATACATATTTTACTATCTCCTATACTTAGTCGTATGCGAGATAGGCTATAACATTATAATAGCATTTCGGTGTATAGTATTTCTGTAAAGTTGTTTGACTAGGGAGTTTCCTTTTCACGTATTTCCGCATAAAGCTTGTAAATTGTGTATTTTCAATGATATTTATTAGTATGTTGACACACACCATCATTGCACATAAATCGTGAAAAAAAGTCTTTCTGTGTAGTACACATTTAATTCAAACTTAAATGCGATTCATGTCCTTCTTCCTCAGTTGAAACTGTCATCAGTGCTTTATGTTTTCCGTGTTACAATGTTGTGTTACGAATTTACGTCTTTTACGTTTAATTTCTGTGCTACATAAATTTCATAGAATATTTACCCCACTTACTGCGAAATGTTATGTGCAGTGGCGGCTCGTGGGTATTGAATTCACGGGGCTGTATACAAAAATAAACCATGCAACTTATCTTATTTAAAGATTAGTTCTATGCGCCTTGTCTTGTAGGTTGCAAACTTTTGAATCATCTTCTTATTAAAATCCGATATGTCGTTTAACATAGTCTTTACAATGGAAAACATAGCTAATGCGGTCAGTCTCTCTTCTCTCATCGTATTTCTAAGTTAGGATTTTACTCTCTTCAAACATAAAAAGCAACGTTCTGCTTCGGAAGTTCTCATTGGTATGATGATAGCTATGCGTAGTAGTTCCACAACTTCTGAAAATGAGGCCTGCAAGTTCTCAGATAGAAGAAACTGCAATAGCTTGACTGCGTCACTGATATTTCTGAATTCTTGTCTCTGATACATCACAGTGAGTTCCGTTTTTAGTTTGTCTTTATCGAACATTAGAAAAAGCTTCACACATACATTTAGGTCATTTTTCAGGAAATGAGCTTTTGTAGCATTCAAATTTTTCTTGACACAGAAGAGAAGATAATTTCAAATGATCTATGAACTGGAATCGGGTGTTAGCTTGTGTGAAAATGAGGACACATACTTCCTTGGCCGCCGCAACCCTTGTCTGAATCCCTTCGACCTTACGAAGCTTTTTAGGGTTTTCATTTTCACAGATCTCGCTGCTCAACTGTGCACTGTTCCGTATTGTCTGTATGGCATTAACAAAGCTCGATATGCAGAGTCGGCCTCGGTAGCATAGTCGGTTGCGGGTTCGATCCCGGCCCAGGTCGATGGCATTTAAATGTATTTAAATGAGACAGGCTCATGTCAGTAGATTTACTGGCATTTAAAAGAATCCTGCGGAACAAAATTCCGGCACACCGGCGACGCTAATATAACCCCTGCAGTTGCGAGTGTCGTGAAATAAACCATAACTTAATTTTTTATATGCAGATTTGAACTTTAAAAATATCTAACTGGTTGTAGTTGGTTGTATAATATATCTACATAATACATCAATAAATTAAAAAACTGAGCCAGAAATTGAATTCAGGATCTTCAAGAGTACGCACCAGGGCGCTTCCCTCATTTATTGTGATGTTGTTAGATATTTCAGGTTCCATTATGGTTTGAAAACATTCTAGCAATGGCTCCTTCTTCTCATGAACAACATTTACTGTTTTTATTTTAAAACTCCATCTCGTTGCCCCAGCTGATGGAATTTTCTTTGAAACACATTAATCTAATACAGACTGTGTGGAGATCGAGAGAAGAATGCAGGGATACTGGATAAATTAGCAAAAAATATGCGAGCTTTGTAGGCTATTTTGTTTAGCGGCTCTTTCCATTATGAGATTCAACTGATGGGCACTTAATTTCACATTCTTCAAGATAACAGTGGAATATCACACTAGAAACCTGTGTTCCCACGCAACTCTTGCGTTGTACAGTCTCGAGTAAATATGGCTGCCGCGTCGGCATTTGTCGTATCAAAAGAATGCGGTACCATGGATGGCACCAGGGCTGGCAATAGCTGTGCTACAAAGAAACGAACTTTCCAGAAAATTCTATCATAGCAAGCATAGAAATTCTCAGTCCAGTGAAGAGGCGTGGCACTACTGATTTAAAGGGGCGCCCTCTTCCATTAAAAACTGTTTTTTGTAGGTTAGACACATCACAACATTATAAAACTACATGGATTCTTGATCAGGATGATTCAGAGAATTTATTTTCGTTAAAAACAAAAAAACAAAAAAAACAATTTTTTATGATTCCGAGTACCTTTTCCCCTTAAATGAGTCAGCATTGTCTTGAAGTTCAGCAAAATAAAAACATATTCCTCGGTACCTATATGCCCACTAAGCGGTCACTCAATATTGTATACATCTTACATTTTATCTCCGTCGGTCTGCGACCCCTAACTCTCTTTGTCTTCCATGTGCACAGTACATTATTTGTGACCAACTGCATTGCATTGAAACATTTAATAGCACAGTCTATGTAATACATACAGTCATGAAGCTCAATACGTAAGGAATATGCATCCAATGACCGTTGAACTTTAGTTGCTAGCCATTAGGATCGCTACTATCGCCTCATCACAAACAATGCGAAACAGTACCGGCACAATCTATTGTTCCTAGTACTCTCAGTTGCTAACAGCTTGGAGCGCTGTATCGCGAGAAATGCAAAAAATCACCTCAAGCTTCATGACTGTGTGACATTAGACTGTGCTAGTAGCTAACCACCTCAAGAGTCAGCATTCAATCTGCAAAAAATTGTGAGAGGGCTGTATTGAACATAGCAAGTGTGGCTTAAGATTTCTATGAACAATTCAGTTCCACATTAATTTTTTTTTTTCCATTTCCTTTTCGTTGTTTTCCCATTCCTTCTCTCTTAATTTAGGATTACCATAACAGGTTTAACACTTGTCTAGCATATTACATTAGTCCCATCCACTAGTATTAACCGGTAGCCAAAAACCAAATATAAATTTTAATGCATCTGATATTATTCTAGTTTTCCTCAGCGTGGCCTCGACAGTACGCAGACACTTAACATCTTGAATGATTCAGAAGTAGGGCCTACCTTCTGGAACTATGGAACGAGCCATGTCCCCGAAAACTGAAGACTGCTTAATCTCCCAGATCACCTGCTTATCCAAACAATTAGATACTAGCTACGAGACACGAAGGACTTAGCACAGTAGACAACCCTTCAAGTTGCGAGAACATGATCTTAAGAATGGAAAATATACAGCAATTCATTCTTAAATGTTTGATAAATTAAGTCTCAGTACATGATTGGAAGCCCGAAATTTTTGTTTGGATATGTAACGTACAGTATATCTCATAGATGTCCAATTCGAACTTGCACGAGGTAACCCCTGACGTAAGAAACTCACGGCAGATATTATTTAAGGTCGTTTTTCCTATTTTATATGGAAAGTTATTGACCTTAGCAGAGATGTTTGACATGCAATATCTCCTGATTCTATAGGCGTTTGGACACCCATGGTATATCTACTGACTCGTTGTCCTGAGAAGCCAAAAAGCCATAATTAAGGTATTTTAACTTATTAAGTTAATTTAATCATACTTCTGAAGAAACTAATATTTTTATTCTCTTGTTTCAATGACGTCTGCTAATTAGTGAGTGTTTCTGCTTCTTTCATCCTTGTTACATTGTGTGAAGTTTAAACACTAAATTGAAAACTATTACTGAGATTTTATCTGAATGTTGTTGTTGTTTTCTAATGCCAGGCATTTGACAATAAAGTCATTTGACATCTTGCACTCCAATATTTTTCAAAGATATTGTCATGGTTAGCCACTGACGCACAGATTTTGAGATGTTTTGAATCCATTTCTTGATTTCAGTTGCACAATGGACAGTTAGGAGACTGATATATTCCAATTCTATGCAGATGCTTGGCCAAACAGTCATGGCCTGTTGCCAATCTAAATGCAGCTACACACGATTTGTGTGGTAAATCGGGAATCAACTGTGGATTATGATGCAGAGAGTTCCATTTTTTCCCTTGTGATTGTGTTATCAAATTTCGTTTGTTGAAGTCTAAGTATGTAATTTAATAAATCTTTTCACAGAGGAATACGTAGATTTAGTAACAGGTCTGTAAGTAGCAGTGCTGCCCTTCTTAGCTAAAGCATCCGCATTCTCATTTCCCAGGATTCCACAATGGGATGGCATCCATTGGAATACAATTCTTTTATTGAGTGATATTAATTGAGAGAGCATTTTATTTATTTCTGCTATTTGAGATGAAGATGTGTGTCTAGAGACTATTGATAGAATAGCTGCTTTGGAGTCTGACAATATAACAGCATTTTTAAATTTATTGATGTGGCAGAGAAGATTCCTGAGACTTTCACTTATTGCAGTGATTTCTCCATCAAAACTTGTTGTTCCATATCCAAGAGATCTATAAAGTGAGAAGAGACAGCACGTAACACCTGCACCTGCACCTTGTTCCCTGGAGATCAAGGATCCATCGGTGTATAAATGAAGCCAATTTTTTGGAAGGTACCTAATATTAATTCTCTCTAAAGACAATTGTTTCATTATTTCAGTGTTTACTTCTGATTTCAGTATTTCTTCTGATAGTGTTAAAGGCTTTGATTTAATTTGTAAGTTTTCTTTTAAATTCGGGACGTTGATTTTCTGTTTTAATTCTTGAACCATGGATATGAACCTTTTTTGAGCTTTTAATCTATGGAGAGGACTGTATGAATGCCAATTGTTTCCGGTAATCTGATAAGTTTTTCATATTGAATCAGTGCTTTTTCTTCTATTGTCATTTTGATGCTGTTAATATTAGTGAGGAATCTCATAGAATCTATTGGAGTTGTTTTGATTCCACCAGTGATGAGCCTGAGAGCTTGGTTTTGAACACGTTCTATTTCGTTTATGAAAGATGAAGTAATTAAAATTTCTCTGCAGTATGTCAGCACTGGCTGTATAAACATTTTGTATGTAGTGTTCAAAGTATTTCTAGAGCAACCCCATTTCTTTCCTGCTAGTCTTTTCAGAAGGGAGAATCTTTTACGAGCTTTTTCAGAAATATATTTCAAATGGTTGTTCCATGTTAATGTACTGTCGAAAATAACTCCAAGATATTTGGATCCATAAGTCCTAGGGAGGTGTTGGCCATTGTATTGGATATTGAATTCTCTTTCTTTTTTACCAAGTGAAAATATTTGGTAGTTACTTTTGCCTAAATTGAGTGTCATCAAATTTGATGTATTCCATTCATGTATATCTGAATGTAAAAATGAGTAATGTTATACAGAGTGAAAGGATTTCGGTGACAGTCCTTTGAGATACGAATCCTGAGCATAGTGTAACTGGAAAAATTCTATGCCACATTATTTCTTTGCGCTTACTTTTCCGAGCAATAATAATTTCATATGATTATTTTTTTATTCCATTATCTTTTAAACACATTTATCATTTTGTAAACATGTCTACAATACACTTTTTAGTGGCCACAAATAATTTTGCACAATGTTTTTTGTTACATTTACGGTTTAAGAGTAAGTATTTACTACTTAATCACAAATGTCTTTTAAGGAACCCGGAGGTTCATTGCTGCCCTCACATGCCAATTGTTTCCTGGTAATCTGATAAGTTTTTCATATTGAATCAGTGCTTTTTCTTCTATTATCATTTTGATACTGTTAATATTAGTGAGGAATCTCATAGAATCTATTGGAGTTGTTTTGATTCCACCAGTGATGAGCCTGAGAGCTTGGTTTTGTACACGTTCTATTTCGTTTATGAAAGGTGAAATATTCAGATTTTGAAAACAATAGATGATGTAGCTAAGTTAGCTTAATATCTATAGAATTTTACACATTTTTCAATTATTTTAAACCTCTTTTAAGCATATTATGAGCATTAGTAGTAGATCTTTTACTATTTACTACCAAAATGTGAGAGGTCTCAACACAAAGACAACTGATTTATATTTAAATAGTCTTTTAATGTCACATAAAATTATAGTATTGACTGAAACATGGCTACATCATGAGGTATATAACACAGAATTGTTTAATTCTAATTATAATGTTTATCGTTGTGATAGACAGAACAGAAGAGGTGGTGGAGTCCTCATTGCGATTTCGTCGGACGTAGCCTCAAAAAGTGTCAATTTACCATTTGGTGATATTGAAGCATTATGTATTCAAACAATTATTCATGGCCAGGTATATATTATTATTGGACTGTATTTTCCGCCTGGCTCAAAGTTAGAAAATTATTTGTCATTTTATAGGGTTTTTGAAAATAATACAAATCTCCAAAATAAGCATTTATTAATCGCAGGGGACTTCAATTTGCCTCTAATTACAGGCACAAATTATAATCTTTTATGTGCTGGACCTTGTTACAGAGCTTTGTCACATTTCCTTTCTATGCATGACTTAGAATCTATAAATAATATTTTTAATTCTAATGGAAAAACGCTTGACTTGATTCTTACTAATTTCCATAGAATTGCCTGTGTATTACAAGATGATTCTCCTCTTATATTTGTTGATACTTATCACCCTGCCTTAAATGTTAATATATCATTAAAGAGACAAAAATAGTTTGTTAAACAGAGTTATACTCATGTGTATAATTTCCAGAAAGCTCACTTCCTAGAACCGTATAAATTGTTTTCCAATGTTAACTGGCAATTGTTATCACAGTTTACTGATATTGATGTTGCTACGGATTACTTTTACTCAGTACTATATTCTGTAATGGATTCTACAGTTCCAAAGAAAAGAGTTTCAGCTAAAAAGAAATATCCATCCTGGTTTACAAAAGAAACTATAAATAATCTCAAGTTGAAAAAATATTTCAGGAGAAGGATGCATTTATCTCAGTATAATAAAGAACAATTTAAACAAATTAGAAAGAGAGTTAAAACTATGATAAATAATGCGTATCATAGTTATGTTATTGAGATAGATAATACTTTTAAAAACGACTCTAAAGTATTTTGGAACTATATACAAAATAGGAGAACTAGCAAAAATATCACAGCAAAGTTAATGACTAGGCAAGATCACATTTTTGATAGTAATGATTCTATTTCAGAAGCGTTTGCTGATTACTTTAGTTCGGTTTACTCTGTAAACATATCACACAACCTTCAAAAAGAAAATACGGTAATACCGGATTATATTAATTATCCATTAACAACTGAGCCTATAACTAGACAAGAATATTTGACTGCTATAAAAAATTAAAGCCTAAAAAATCTTGTGGCCCAGATGATTTACCTCCTTATGTATTGAAAGTTTGTTTCGAAGTACTTATATATCCTTTATGTTTGTTGTATAATTTAATTTTAAAAACAAAAACTTTTCCGAAAATGTGGAAATTAACAAAGGTTTGCCCTGTGTTTAAATCTGGTGATAATAGTAGAATTGAAAATTATAGACCCATTGCAATAGTTTGTGCCCCATCCAAGGTATTTGAGCAGATTCTATATACACGAATTTTTCAACATGTTTATAGTGCAATTGATATAAATCAGCACGGATTTTACACCCATAGGTCTACCACAACAAATCTAATTAATTTTACACAAAAGGCATTTAATACATTACATAATCGCAGAAATTTAGACGTGATATACCTTGATTTTTCCAAAGCGTTTGATGAAATTGACCATAAAATTTTAATTAATAAACTTTCAAGTTTTGGATTATCTTATTCATATTTACAGTTAATAGCGTCATATCTTACAAACAGGCAGCAGTATGTTTCATTCAATCAAGTAAAATCAAAACCATTCACAGTAACTTCAGGTGTACCCCAAGGATCTAATCTTGGTCCCTTGTTCTTTTTACTTTATATCAATGACTTACCTAAACAGATTTTGCACACTAAATGTTTACTATATGCTGATGATGTTAAATTGTATAAAGTCATTGACAAACAACAAGACGTTTTTGATCTACAGCATGATTTGGACAGACTATATAGATGGAGTATCGATAATTTTCTTCTGTTAAATCTTAATAAATGTTGCTTTATGACATATTCTAAAAATAAGACAGTTCCTCAGAATTCGTATGAAATTAATGGTGTGAAGTTACCTAGAGTAGAATCATTTAAGGATTTGGGTATTTATTTTACACCCAACTTATGTTTTAAAATGCACTTAAATCACGTGGTAATTGATGCATATAGGAAATTAGGATTTATAATCAGAAATACAAAAGAATTAAAAAATATAAATACTATTGATACTCTCTATAAAACTGTGGTTAGAAGTAAGCTAGAGTATGCATCTGTAATATGGTCACCCCAGTTCCAGTCCCATCAGATGCAAATAGAAAGGATACAGAAAAGATTTTTACGTTATTTATATTTTAAAAAAACATCACGTGTCGTCTTATGACAAACAAATTTCATATAATCAGTTACCTTTTGAATTTAATTATAAAACTTTAAAATCTCGACAATTAATAAATAGCCAAATTTTACTCTATAAGACTGTTAATGGTATACTGAATAACTGTGATTTTCTTAAATTCCTTCAGTTCAATGTAAAAAGAACAGAATTACGTCATAGGCAACCTTTTATTATTCCTATTCCTAGAACTGTTTTCTTCAAGAACTCTCCATTGTTTGTTATGTGTAATACTTACAACTCTCTGTCTTTAAACTGTGATTCTCAATTGGATTTCAGTTTAACAATTGAAAAATTTCATACAATATTAAAAAGCATTGTATTTCCTTAGGTATTTAAATTATGAAGAAGTGTATTATAATGTTTTTACTCAAGTTTTTAAATAATTTTGCATAATTATATTGACATTTGGCACTATATTAACTATAATATTATAATATTCTAGCATCTATTACCATTATATATTTACTTTCTTTCGTTTGTGTTGTTTGTTTTGTTGTTTTTTTCTCTTATTATGTATTTTGTGTATATATCTGTGTAAGCCACCTGTAATTGGAAGCCTGCTTCTGTTGGTGGTGGATTTAAAATAAAATAAATAAAAATAAAATAAGCTCGCCATCAGTCCCAATCCTGAGCAAGATTAATCCAGCCTCTGCCATCATATCCCACCTCCCTCAAATCCATTTTAATATTATCCTCTCATCTACGTCTCGGCCTCCTCAAAGGTCTTCTTCTCCCCAGCCTCCCAACTAACACTCTATATGCATTTCTGGATTGACCCATGCGTGCTACATGCCCTATCCATCTCAAACGTCTGCATTCAATATTCCTCATTATATCAGATGAAGAATACAATGCGTGCAGTTCTACGTTGTGTAACTGTCTCCAGTCGCTGGAACTTCATCCTTCTTAGCCTCAAATATTTTCCTAAACCTCTGTTCCTCTCTCAAAGTGAGAGTCCACGTTTCACAACCACAGAACAACCGGTAATATAACTGTTTTATAAATTCTAATATTCTGCTCTTTTGAGAGCAAACTGGATGACAAAACTTTTCAACCGAGTAATAACAGGCATTTCCCATTTTATTCTGCGTATAATTCCCTCCCAAATGTCATTTATATTTTGTTAGGATATTTCAACTTATCCACCTTTTCAAAGGATAAATTTCCAATTCTTATATTTCCATTTCATACTATGTTCTGTTACAAGACATAACCATATATTTCGTACTTGCTTCAAGTAAAATTCCCACGTTTTCCCTAATCGCTTGTGGATTTTCTCCTAAAATATTGTCATCCGCATAGACAAGCAGCTGATATAATCCGTTCAAATCCAAACCCTGTCTGTTATCCTGGACTTTCCTAATGGCATATTCTAGAGATGTGGTCGTCAGGACTGACTGAAATGGATTACGGGTAAACAGTGCATGGCAAAATGCACTCTCGTGAGGGAGGAAGCATACCCGCCAGTAGCATTGGATGCACACTGGTGCTGCAAGGGACCTGCGGGTAAGAGATGCTAGCCCGAGAGTGCAGTGTTCTGATGACCACTGTTCTAGAGAAAAGTTAAAACATAAAGGTGATAGTGCATTTCCTTGCTTTAGCCCGCAATGAATTGGAAAAGCATCAGATAGAAACTGATCTATATGGACTCTGCTGTACATTTCACTGAGGCATATTTTAATTAATTGAACTAGTTTCTTGAGATTACCAAATTCAATAAGATTATATAAAACTTCTCTCTTAACCGAGTCACATACCTTTTTGAAATCTATGAATCCAAGGCTTATGTCGTGGTTTCGTAACAAGCTGCTTATTTACGGTGGTGGGTTGTTAGTTCATTGCCCAACCCCCAAGCTGGAGGACCACCCCTTATCTGTTGTCCGCAACTGTTTACTCAATATATTCACACCTATCATCCATACATGGAGGCTGTCTCTTCTATCCGCAACCTGAGAACGCGCCATGCTGTGGTGATAGGGACCCACCATACCTGGAAGCATTTCAATACTTTAATTAATATTAAATCAGTTTAAGTAATAGGTATTTTGCAACACTGTTACAAGATGCATGTCTCACCTTAAGCCTGAGCACCGTGGGTACAGGTTATAAGGGCAGTCTCCTCGTGACTGCCATCTGTGTTCCAGGGAAGTGTTTCGTCTGTTGACAAGTGCTTCAGAATTCACTGCGAATTTTTTATAAAAACAAAATTTATTTCTTACTAAATAAAAAGAAAGGACGCAAAATGAAAAAAGAAGATTCTATTCCTTTTGTCTTAAGGACTTAGTGTGTCAAGTTACTGTAATTGAACACCTTGCATTATTTTTATTTTTATTTTATTGGGTTATTTTATGATGCTGTATCAACATCTCCGGTTATTTAGCGTCTGAATGAAATGAAGGTGATGACAGTGAAATGATTCCGGGGTCCGGCACCGAAAGTTACCCAGCATTTGCTCGTATTGGGTTGAGGGAAAGCCCCGGAAAAAACCTCAACCGGTAACTTGCCCCAACCGGGATTCGAACCCGGGCCACCTGGTTTCGCGGCCAGACGCGCTGACCGTTATTCCACAGGTGTGGACCCTTGCATTCTGTATGAATTTTCGTACCACCATTCACAGGTGAGATGCAGCTCTTTGCTTGTTTCATTCTCTACGAACTGAAACAACCCAGAACTCACCACGAGGAGGTGGCTGCATGTCGAGTTCCGCCCTGCCCATCCCAACCTCCCTACCATATGGGCAAGTACATCCATTATTCATTCTTTGTTATTTTCAATCATTGTTCATACTCTGTGACATGAATCAATATTTAGGTTTGCATTTCATATCTCTTTTGTTTCAATTTGTAAAAGTCACATTATTAAAATACTCCAATACAATATAATCAGTCACTGTATGTTTGTGCAACGAAAAGTATGAAGAAATACTTGATGTCATTCTTTTTGTCTCTCATTTTTTTCTTTTTGTAGAACCGTTCATATAAATGTATATATGATAGGTAAAGTGTAAGATAACTTTCGGTACGATGAATAATATTTTTTCATACGAATTTAATAACTTTTATTTCTTGTTTCTCCATTTTGTGGTTTTCTCTCTTTCCTCCATTTTCTCTCTATCTTTTTATATTTATTGAAGTTTCTCTCTTTCTACTCTTGAAATACTCTACATAAATAACATTTGGATTGGAAATTGTGAAGAATATATGGAAACAAACATGTCAATATTTCTACCCATTTTTTCCATATCAATAACTGCGGGGTTGGGCAGATAAAACAGGCCCACCTCTTCTCATTCAATTTGAAACAAATTTTTTTTCAAAGGAATGGAATAAAATGTCCTGTGCTAACCTTCGTAATAGATGTTGAAAGTGCCCTCCACCTACATCTAGACCAGGGGTCGTCAGCACAGAGCACGCGGGGGCTAGCCTCTCTTACCCGCGGAAAACGCAGTGCACTATAGTGCTCTCGTAGCTGCTAGCGGGTATGCTATCTCTCCCTGTTACACGATGGTGCACATGGGATGGCACCGCGTATCCATTGCACATTTTAGCAAGTGCTGACGACCACTGATCTAGACACTTCTGTGCACATCTTAACAGGTTCACATAAACACGTGTTAATTTCTCACGGATGATAGTGCAGATGCTATTCCTGATGTTACCCTACATTTCATCAATAATACATGGATTCTGCTCGCTTTCTGTCCGGACACTTCAACTTACGGCATGAATTCAGGAAATGATGACTAGGAGTCCTCGAAAGTCCACCACGAAATGGCTCAACACTTACGGACGTGGGTTGAAGGCTTTGAAATTCAAACCATACCGAGTGACAGCTATACAACTGAAGGAGCCCGATAAGAATAAATGTTTAAATTTCTACTGCTGGTTGTTGAATATGATTACGGATAGTGATTTGGACCCGCTGTTGTTTATCATGATTGATGAGTTTTGGTTTCTTCTATCGGGATATGTAAACTCTCAAAACAGGTACTGGGCGACAGAAAATTCTAACCTAGTGTAAGAATAACCCCTATGCAACCAAAAGATCGGTGTGTGGTGCACTATGACTGCAACATGCATTATCTGTCCAATATTCTTCGACACTACAGTCAACACGGATGTAGACTTGACTTTCTTGGACGAATTCTATTCCCAACTAAAGAAGAGGAGCGTAATTACTGCTTCTTTCAACAAGATGGAGCAACATCCGACACATCTGAGAGGTCACTTACGCGTATTCATCACATGTTCACCGAAAAGCGGACTGTGAGCAAAGGCTTGTGGCTACCGCGGTCACTAGATTTGTCAACATGTAACTTTTATTTAGGGGAGAGGGGGTACTTGAAGGGGAAAGTGTATGTATCAACTACATGGGCTTGGCCAGTGGATAGGGAGAAATGAAGCACGTAGCTAGACACATATTTGGAAAATGGCAACTGATATCAATCTCGTTATTGTTACAAGACAGGAAGTATGACTCCTGTTCAAAATATAAATACTTTTGTTTAAATTTTCCTGACAGGGAAGAATGGGAGAGAGGTCACCTTAACCAATTTCCATGTCGTAGTCTGGTGTGCTTCATGGATGGCTCCAGAACTGACAGCGATGCTGGAGCAGGGATTTATGACATAAGACCCAGAGCTAGAATATCTATCACAGTTGGTCAATATACTACGGTTTTGCAAGCTGAAGTGTTTATTATATGAGCTTGCGCTCAGGAAAATCTAAATAGATCATGTCAAGGCCTGAATATCATTATTTGCTCTGATAGACTACACAGGGTATGCTAAGTGTGCACAGAGTTTTTCTCCAGGCTGGTTGAAGAATGCAGAACTAGTCTGGAAAATATCTATCAAAATGTCCCAGGGCACAGTGGAATGTATGACAATAACAAGCCGCCTATTGGCCAATCAAGGAACTTCCTTCCAATGCTATGGCCCTGAACCCTGTGTTGGCATCTCTAAGTATATAATCATATAGGTTCTAAAGAAGAGCCTGATGAAAAATTTAGAATCTAAACCTGAATCAACTGAACAATCTTGCCATTGGAAAGGATAATTTTTAAGATGGTTAACTGGAATTTTGACCGGACACTGCCATCTACATATTGTCACCTACATATATTGAGCCTTAATGATGACTCAACTTGTAGGAAATGTAGGATGGATGCCGAGTTATCACTTGACATTTTGCTAGATTGCTCAGATCTAAGCCCATCAGGCACCGTTGTCTCGGGAAAGAAACATTGTCTTCTGAGGAAATTAATCCCAGTAGCATAGCAAAGCTGGTAATGCATTGCAGTCCCCTGGGCTGATCTCCAGTGTATGGAGTGCACAAAGGGCCATTTGTGCCCAAGTGTTATAGCAGTAATCTACACCCTTAATTTAGAACAATATTAAGAAGAAGATTATATCCCGTTCAGTTATTGCGCACACCATTTCCAATTCCATTTGCTGCTTGTTTTTGAGTAATTTCTTTCCTCGGTATAATTGTCTTGACCATCTGAATTCTGAAGATTTGCCAAAATATATATTTCCCTTAATATGGTGGTGGTTATTACATTTATATAATAAATCACCGTACATATTTTTTCGTCTGCCCTAGAGATGTACATTTCTACTGACCATTTTTTTTACATTTCAAACATGATGTTTTCGTTTCCTTTAAAGTAAGCTTTACGTTATTTAATGTTCTCTAGCATTGTCTTAATACTTTATATTGTCCCTTTTCACATCACCATTGTTCTTATTACTGATCCATTACGGTACTCATAATAATATCAGGAGTTATTTTCAGTCTTTTATATTGAGGTACTGAAGATGTTTCTCCACGCAGTCAGTTCTCACTATTTGCCAATATGAATAAGGCGACTGTGTCTCTTCTTGTCTTACGACTATCTTTCAACCAGAGTTCACTTGCCCTCTATGTTTAGTTACATTTTCGTTGCACATTATTGCAGTTCATTCCAACTTCGGTTTTGTTACACGTTTAAGAAAATCTTGCGAGTTTTTCTATTACAGCAGAAGAGTCGTAACTTTCAAGTGTAAACATAAAAATTCGAACGATTCTTCAGTGTTGGATGTTCTAACTTTCTTGAATGATGCAAATTTTCAAAAATGAATATTCTGAAGTCTATTTTTGTTATGCATTACCTAAAATTTCTACATTGTTGTAGCATAAAAGGTTATTGAATATTGCATACAATAGTTAAATGTATTGTCATTTTAGAAATTAAGATTTTACCCTTCATCTTGGTGTTGGAATATCAAAGTAAGTTTCCATTGTCTTGGTTATAAGTCAAGAAATTATTAACTGTTTAATATTTCAATGTTGTATGTATTGCGAAGTGTATGTCTCTGTTGGGTACAATTTCAGTTCTGCTTCCTATTTAATTTCCGTTTTTTTTAGTTGGTTATTTAACGATGCTGTATCAACTACTAGGTTATTTAGCATCGATGAGATTGGTGATAGCGAGATGAAGCCGAGGATTCGCCATACATTACCTAGCATTCATCTTAATATTGGGGAAATCCTCGAAATAAACCCAACCAAGTAATCGGCCCAAGTGGGGATCGAACCCGCACCCAAGCACAACTTCAGACCTGCAGGCAAGTGCCTTAACAGACTGAGCCACGCCGGTGGCTGAATTTTCATTATTACGTCCTCATATATTTCTCCAGTAAAATAAATGCTCTGGAGTACAAGATTATTAAATTTGTATATATGTAATAATATCACAGTTACACATCCAGTAAAAGCAGTCTGCACTTCTGTCCACTCAGTAACCACTGTAATGAAGTAAGCTTCCACTGAAAGAACTTAGAACAGATGCAGCTCACCTTTGCTGCCACAACTTAAAATATTTACAGTTTTAATAGAGGAAATGTGCAGTGGAATAAAAATATCTGTTAAAGATACAATTATTGTTAAGATTCTAATTTATCTTTAAATCAACAAAGTGATTGTGTAAGGATACATTACCGGATTACATATAATATATTGACTAGGAATTATGTGGCAATAAAATTTTCGACAAAATAATACTAAGAGATTATCAAGGAAGTACAGTAATTTAGAGTGTAGCTAAATAAAAATTACAAATATTAATGAACAGAAGCATGTGGAATTGAGGGTAATTCTAGCTACAGAACTACGACATCACGAGAAGGCAATAGCAGAATGCAGTTAATTCTCGGTTAGCAATATGTGATGTTCACAACAGTAATTCAGACAGCGGAGAACTTCTATAACACTATAATATGCAAAGTATTTAATGTTACCTGGAAAATGAAATTATGATTTAACAACACTGAAACATTACACTAATTTTATAATATTATAAAACTATTTTATCTTCTTGTATTTAAGGTGCGATTAAGATTACCACTGTAGCTGTAGATTTAATTTTTCTAGACTTTGTCTTAATTAAATTGGTCTTTTCAAAATCATTTTACACATATATGCACTCATGTGGGTCTAATGGACGCGAATAGGGAACTGTGTTTCTGGACAGCAGACAAGAATATATTCAACTGTTCTAATGTAATGTCAGTGCTGATCATATCAGCCTCTTATCTGCCCAAGCCATCTAGTATGTTATTTTATTTATTCAGAAAGTCCATTTTGAATCTTGCGTACACTACTTTTAACACTTGAATATAAGTAATTGATTAACTAGCGGACTTACTCGTGTTAATTATGTAAGTCTGTGTGGCATACAGCTGTTTCGGTGCTTCATCACACCATCCTCACAGCCTACTAGATCTCGGTGTCATCTCGAACTTCTCTGCCTGTTGTGTGGGTGCATTTGATTGTTGAAAGGTGTTGAAAAGTGGAGTCCAATAGTGAAACTGATCTGTGAGTTGAGAATTTGATCGGGGTGTGTTTTAGTGTGTTTGTATATTTCGTATTGTTCTAGTGTGTTGAGTTTTTGGTTCTTGAGTTGTATGTGTAGGATTTCCATGTCCACATTTATGTTATTGTGTGTATGGTTAGCATTAGTTATGTGATCGGCATATGTAGATGTATTGTGTCCTCTGGTTATTGCTTTAATGTGTTCTTTGTAGCGTGTTTGGAATGATCTGCCTGTCTGTTCAATGTAGAAACTGTCGCAACTATTACATGTGAGTTTGTATACACCTGTGTGGTCGTATTTATTTGTTTGTTTTTTTTTGTGTGTTGAGATGTCTTTGTAGTGTGTTTTCTGTTCTGTATGCTATGTTGTATTTCTGCTTTCTGAATGAAGATGCGATCTTATGTGTGCTTTTGTTTTCATATGTTAGTGTGATGTATTTCTTGTGTTCTTGTGTTTGTGGTGTGTTTTGCGTGTTTTTGTGTTTGTTAAGTTTTTGTTTTGTCTTTCTTATGATGTTGTCTATTATGTTTGGATTATAAACATTTTCTTGTGCTATGTATTTGATTGTGTTCACTTCTTCATTGTAGTGTTGTTGGCTCATGGGTATGTTGAGTAATCTGTGTACCATTGTCCTGAATGCAGCATGTTTGTGTTGTATAGGGTGGTTAGATGTGTTGTGTATGTGTGTGTGGTGGTGGTTGGTTTCCTGTATATTTTGAAGGTGTGTTTGTTATGGTGATGTCTAGGAAATTTATGGAGTAGTTATCATGTTCCAGTGTGTATTGAAGTTTTGGTTGTAATTTGTTTATGTATTGGTGTAGTTTGTGTATTTGTCTTTTGTTTCCTTTGTACAGTATGAGTATGTCGTCTACGTATCTGTGCCAGTATATTATGTTGTCTGCATATTTGTTGTGTTCATTGTTGAGTATGTATGTTTGTTCTATGTTGTGTAAAAATATCTCTGCTAGTATGCTAGATATGGGTGATCCCATTGGCAATCCTTCTGTTTGGGTGTAGTATTTGTTGTTGTGTGTGAAATAGTTTTGCTTTGTTACGATGTCTGTGATTTGGATGATTTCTTCGATGTATACTTGTGGTGTGTTGTTGTCTATGAGCATTTGTTTTAGTACCGGTATCTGTAATGTGTCTTGTATTGGTATGTTAGTGTATAAGTTAGTGATATCGAAAGATACTAGTGTTGTACTGTGTGGTATGTGTTGTTGTTTTGTTTTGTTGACTAGGTCTATAGTGTTCTTTATTGTTGTCTGTTTTCTGAATTTTATGTTGTTTCTGACGATTTTGTCCATGTGTGTGGCTAGTTTGTGTGCTGGTGCCTGTTTGTAGTTGATTAGGAGTCTGATAAGTATGCTTTGTGTATTTTGGGTAGTGCATTGAGTTTAGGTGCTGCTTGTTTTTATTGGTTTGAGTTGTTGTTTCATGTTGTGCGGTATTACGTGTTTGCTTTTGTTGATTGTGCTTTTTACTGGGTTGTGGTATTGTGTGGTGGAATCTTTTTCGAATTCTGTGATGTTGTTTTGTTTAAAGTATGTTTCTATTTTGTTGTGTAGGTCTTGTTTATTTAGTATTACTGTGCAATTGCCTTTGTCTGCCTTCTCCTGGCGTGACAACAGTACTTAACTTTTATTTTGAAAGACCTTTTCTTATAGAATGAGACAGAATTGTACAACTAACTTTAGTTGGTTCTAAATACAGATAGTGCGAACTTGGAAAAAAGCCTAAACTGTGTTTTGCCTTGGTATCATGAATTTCGAAGGTATTTATTTATCTGTTGCTATGTGGAATGGTAACATTAGGAAATTTTCTTTATTTAATGATGAACAGTTTTCAGAACATGGGAGGGGTTATAGTAGGAAGAAGAAGAATAAAGTGCATAAGATTTTCTGATGATATAGTGTTGTTAGCAGAAGAGAGACGATACTATGCACCTTTCCAAAATCCCTCTTTTTGACAGAAGTCTTCCATGCAGGGGCGTATTTTGCGGACTACCGGGGCTACCGGCAGTAGCCCAAAGAAATTACAAAAGAAAAAGTTTATAATATAACATAATGTAATAATTTTGTATTATTAGTTTTACCACAGTAATTAAAATTAAAGTAATTGTTAGACTTATATGCGCTCTCTGCTCTCGAAAAGAAACAAGTTGTCAAGGCGGCATCGCTGGAGAAACCACTGCTACGAGGGGTAGCCTGTGACCGTTCCGCTCACGTCGCACAACTGCCCATCCCCCGCTCCCTTCTGTTTCTATTGTGCAGTGTAGGCCGGGTGAGTTGCCGCTCTCGTGATTGGTGTCTTCGAAGGCGCGAAGCAACAATATGCTTAGTACGCTAGCTCATGAATGTGATTGTGTTCTTGCAGTTCAGTATTTTAAATTTGTGATTTGTTCGAGTGTCTAAGAGTTATATTAATTGTGAATTATTAAGTTTTTAATTTCTCAATTAAGTGATATTGTGAAAAATATGGCAGAACAAGTTTCTGGAGAGGTTTGTGTTGAAAATGACTGTGTAATAGAAGGTTTATTAAAAGTGCCTTTTAACCGTTGTACATACAACAAGAAAGTTGAAATTGTGGAAATGGAAAGACCAACTCCTGAGTTAAATTTGTCCATGAACGTAAAAGAAAAACAGCGTGAGTACACACACTATTTCACTTCAACATCATATGGTAAGTGGAATTGGTTGTGTGGTAGTTCTAAACTGTCTAAACTATTTTGCTGGCCATGTTTGTTATTTAGCCGCGAAACTAATGTGTGGTCAAAAGAGGGGTTTTCTAATATGAACTCCCTTCGAAAGGCAGTCCTAAAACACGACAAATCAAAAGCTCATATTTGTAGAAGCATGAACTTTGCAAACTTTGGGAAGACAAGAATTGATTTACAGCTAGATAAGCAAAAAGCTCTACACATCAACCAACACAATGCTCTTGTGAAAAAAAATCGGGAGATTTTACTGCGTCTTATTAACGCAGTCTGCTTTCTAGGAAAACAAGAATTGGCTTTCGGGATCATAATGAGAGTGTGGAATCAGACAATAGAGGAAATTATATTGAATATTTAAGTTCCTTAAGTGAATTTGACCATTTACTGGCCAATCATCTAGAGAGTTCAACAGTATTTCGTGGTACTTCTCCCACAATTCAGAATTACTTAATATTTGCTATAAGTGGGGTTATGATAAAGAACATAAAATCTGAAATAGAAGAAGCACCTTTTATGGCCATTGTTGTTGATGACAAGTGATCAGAGTCAATTGTCCACTGTTTTAAGATACGTCGACAGTACTGCCAATGTTCAAGGACGGTTTATAGGATTCACAAATGTCAGTTCGGACAAAACTGCTGCTGCTTTGTTTCAGCATGTGGAAGGTGTTATAGCAGAATACAATGTCGGCAATAAGTTAATTGCACAGACATACGATGGTGCTTCAGTTATGGCGGGAAATATTAATGGCTTAAAAACAAAAGTTCAAGAAAAGTATCCTCAAGCACTATTTGTCCATTGTTACAGCCATGTTCTCAATTTAGTTTTGCAACAAACTACTTCATCCATTCCAGAATGCCGCATTTTTTTCAAAACATTGTCGGGTTTAGCTGCATTTTTCTCATCATCTCCTAAAAGATCAGAAAAACTCAAGGAATTTATGAAAAAGAAACTCCCAAAAATAGCACCAACTAGATGGAATTTTACATCTCGGCTTGTAAATACAGTAAAGGAATACAGAGAACAACTGACTGCTTTCTTTGAAAATATCATTTGTAATGACTCTGAAGAAAACTGGGATGATGATGTAATTGTGCAGGCTCAAGGATATTTGTATTTTTTTCACACAGTTTCAGAATATATTTCTTCTTGAAGTCTATGCTAGAGTGTTCGCACATACAGATGTGCTCTACAATATTCTTCAGACAAAAATTCTAGACATAGCATACTGCTTGCAATAGGTATCAAAGTTAAAAAATACTATATCCGAGTTCAGACGTAGTAGGTTTCCGTCCATATGGAGTAATATGGAAAATGAAAATTCTTCAGCCAATACAATGGAACCACCATTAAAGCGAAGAAAGGGAGATGATGAATTGAAATACAGGCAGCTGTACTACAGCATACTAGATCGTATGCACATGGAAATTACTGACAGATTTTCTGATTATGGAAAGCTTCAGTTCACACATCTTCTAGATTCTCAAAAATTTTTTGCTTATAGAGAAAACTTCCCGAATGAGGCACTAAACAAATTATTTCAGTCCTATAACAGTCACTTTGATCAAGTACGTTTGAAAAATAAATTAAGCGTAAAATATTCAGCAGAAGTCTTCGATTTTTCGAACAAACCTATCCATGAAATATTATCTGCCATATATGAAAACCAGCTGAACCAAGTTATTCCAGAAGTCTTTAAATTGGCAACATTAATTGTGACAATACCAGCTACGTCAGCATCGGTAGAAAGAACATTTTCTGCGTTGAAGCGAATAAAATCCTACTGCAGATCAACTCATACCCAAGAACGTTTATCTGGCTTGGCACTGATGTCCATTGAAAAGTCATTTCTACAGAAACTTCGCAAGCGGCCCAACTGTAATTTCAATGACGAAGTCATCAAAGTATTTTCGTCCCAATCAAGACGTCTTGGAATTCACATATAAATAGGTAAGGAATTTTATTATAGGGATTTTAAAATATATTTTGTGTAATAATAGGGTCAGTGGTAGCCCAGACCCTTAAACCAGTATAGGCCACTGCTTCCATGAAAATCCTTTTTTCTAATGTAAATTTCAGTTGTGTAATTTGAGCGACCTAATCTAGACAAAGAATGTGAAAATTCGATCGTTAAAGGTAACTAAAGTGGAACTGAGGAAAAATTGAGGAATAATTAGTTAAGAGTTAAATGATAAGGGGAATACAAATAGAATAAACCAGTAAAAAGGAAAGTAGTAAAGAGAGTTAAAGTAAATTAGAAATTTTAAGTAAAGAATATCCAGTGTTTTATGTACGGTACTAGAGAAAGGGAGAATCTGGGAAGTATATTAGAGTGGAATTGAAAATGAATGCAAGTAGACAGAGTGAACCATAAAAGCTGTGCCAATGAAAGAGAAAAGTGGTGAGTGAATTGAAGAAGTAATAGTAAGGAAGTACTGCAAACATTCGAATATTGGAACATGGGATGAATGCAAGAGTAAAATTCTGAGAAAATAGGGTAAATAATATAATATTGCATTGTACATGAAAGAGTGGAATATAGATCATTAGTAAATATTAGTCAGAGATAAAAATATTTGAAGATAAACAGAAAATTAGGGATAATAGAAATGAAAGGTAGCAATGATAGTAGAGGAGGATTAGTTAGATTGTAGCCGAGAGTGTTTCTAAACAAAAGTAATGTAGACAAGTATTGCATAGTTATCACGAATAGGACAGGGAAGAAAAAGGACTACTACTAATACTAATACTACTACCACTACCGTTACTGCTACCACTGCCACTACTGCTACTGTTGCTGCTGCTACTGCTACTGCTACTATACAATGAAACAACTTAGGAGCCATAATCAGAGAGTTCACCCTTTTCAATTTCCAAAAAAAATAATAAAAATTTTTATTCAATTATAAATTTTATTAAAACAATACATTTTCCTGTACTCATCTTAAAGTTTAAGTGTGCTGTGATTTCCGAGAAAGTTTATACAGTTACTCATCAATTGTGTATTTAATAATATATTTTTTTAATTTCCACTTTCGAGTAGTGGCTCTCATCTCCGTCTCCTTACAGAACAGAATTGATATTCTCACAGCATCAGTTATACTGGCTTAAATATTTAATAGTTTAATTCACTTATGCAACGGAATTTCTTTATAAGGTCCACATAAATTGATACACATCCACCTCCACCCATACACACATATGCACAAACTGTCAGTGACCTGCATAGACTATTTCCAATATATGTAAATCTTGTTCTTAAGGGGAGGTGGTTGTATAATTGAAATTTCTTCCTATCTGATGGTCATTTTCCATTTCTTTGCATGTTGCTGCAACAACTAAAATTTGAGATTGCTAAAATAAGAGGGGGGGGGGCAGAAATCTGGGGGGGAAGGGGGAAGGTTGAAATGTTATGTTTTATTTAACGATGCTCGCAACTGCAGAGGTTATATCAGCATCACCGGATGTGCCGGAATTTTGTCCCGCAGGAGTTCTTTTACATGCCAGTAAATCTACTGACATAAGTCTGTCGCATTTAAGCACACTTAAATGCCATCGACCTGGCCCGGGATCGAACCCGCAACCTTGCGCATAGAAGGCCAGCGCTATACCAACTCGCCAACCAGGTCGACAGAGGGGGAAGTACCAGGGCACTATAGTTCACCACAGCAAATATAAATCAGCCATTTTTAAGATAAATTCAAAACTTCTTTGTCATTTTACTCCTAAAACCACATTCTTTAACATAGTTAGGCATAACTTTGATATTCGTTTTCAAAATGTTAAACAAAAGAGTACATTTTAAGAATAAATTTTAGAGATACTTTTTATAGAAACATGAGAAGATATTTCTCAAATGCAACAAAATAACAAATCTCTGTTACACAGAAAAGTTTCCTAATAGCCTAAGAATGTGTGTTTCAAATATCATGCATGTAGCATTAATAGTTCCTAAGATATAAAGATATTAACACTTTTGTGTGAGAATAAAGCAAGCAAAAAATTTAAGTTACCAGAAATTACAATCAAAGTTTAGTGTAATTTAAAAACTCTGTGCACCAGAGCTTTAAAAATGACAGCTAAAGGGGAAAAAATGTGCATTAAATTTTGTGTGATGAAATTTCCGAATTTCAAAGATTATTTTAAAAGAAGCATTTTTCTTTTTAAAAATTGACTGATTTTCCACCACATTTTAACCATCCTTGACCCTTGAAATCCCTGTACAACAGAATTTAAAAAATGACAGCTAAAAGAGCAATAAATGTGCATTAAATTTTGTGTGGTGGATTTTTCAAATGTCAAAGATTATTTTAAAGCACGCATTTTTCTTTTTAAAACTTTACTGGTTTTCCACGACCACGTTTTAACCATCCTTGCTCCTTGAAAACCTTGCGCACCAGAGTTTTAAAAATTGTGTTGTAGCATAAATCAGCATTCTTTTTTATATAATATATGTTTCTCACAGGTGCCGGTGCAGGTGTTACGTGCTGTCTCTTCTCACTTTATAGATCTCTTGGATATGGAACAACAAGTTTTGATGGTGAAATCATTGCAATAAGGGAAAGTCTCAGGAATATTCTATGCCACATCAATAAATTTAGGAATGCAGTTATATATCAGACTCCAAAGCAGCTATTCTATCAATAGTCTCTAAACACACACCTTCATCTCAAACAGCAGAAATAACTAAAATGCTCTCTCAATTAATATCACTCAATAAAAGAATTGTATTCCAATGGATACCATCCCATTGTGGAATCCTGGGAAATGAGAATGCGAATGCTTTTGCAAAGAAGGGCAGCACTGCTACTTACAGACCTGTTACTAAATCTACGTATTACTCTGTGAAAAGATTTATTAAATCTACATACTTAGACTTCAACAAACAAAATTTAATAACACAATCCCAAGGGAAAAAAATGGAACTCTCTGCATCAAAATCCACAGTTAATTCCCGATTTACCACGAAAATCGTCTGTAGCTGCATTTAGATTGGCAACAGGCCATGATTGTTTGGCCAAACACCTGCATAGAATTGGAATATATCAGTCCCCTAACTGTCCATTGTGCAACTTAAACCAAGAAATGGATTCGGAACATTTCAAAATCTGTGCTTCAGTGGCTGGTCATGATAATATCTTTGAAAAATATTGGAGTGCAAGAGGTCAAATGACTTCATTGTTAAATGCCTGGCATTAGAAAGCAACAACAACAACAACATATATTTCTCACATATCAAAATGTACAATATTTTGCAGCAAAGTATTTTTTTTTAATTCAATGGTTTTCCACCATATTAAAGCCATCCTCTATCCTTAACATCCCATGTAGCATTTGGAATGAATTTTCCTATTCCTTTTCTTTTTTGTATTAAAGTCTTATTTTCTTATTGCTTACCGATTTTTATTTAGTTAACATTAAGCAGGAATCTGAATGTTTATATTTTCGTTATATATTATTAAAGTGTAGTATCCGTATCTAGAATATGATATTATGTTTTGTTGTATTTCGTTATGTGACTATTTTCTAAATTTTGAAGGAAGATTTCTGCTATAATAATAGTTTCAATAATAATAGTTTTTATTTTCCCTGGCAGAGTTAAGGCCATCAGGCCTTTTCTTCCACTCAACCAGGATCAAATCACATACAGAAAAAATACATACCGGTATACAAATATGAACTTAAAAATAATAATAAACATTATTAAGTAGAAAAGAGAGATTGAATACATATACACAATCAGTATTAACTTTGAAATAACAATAATAAAAAATATATATATGTAATAAAAAAAAGAGACTGAATGCATAATCACAAACAGAAAAATACATTCTAGTATACAAGTATATTAAGTTAAAAGAAGAAAAAAAAGAATTAATACATATGAATATAATCGGATCGCTCATGGCAGAAATTCAAAACCAACATATAAAGCCAATAAGTTCAAAAGCTTACACACTAATCTAAAATTTACGTACGAAGAACAATACAGATCAATTAATTCAAGGAACATACTCAGATTTTATCAATAATCGGAACAAATCAAAATTTGCTGCTTACTTGATCGACTCAGGCCATGAATTGAAGAACATAAATAATATGTTACAGATCCTAAAAATTGTTATTTACTTACTTATGGCTTTTAAGGAACCCGAAGGTTCACTGCCATCCTCACATACTCCTGGTATCAGTCCCTATCCTACGCAAGATTAATCCAGTGTCTACCATCATATCCCACCTCCCTCAAATCCACTTTAATATTATTCTCCCACCTACATCTCAGTCTCACCACAGGTCTTTTTCCCTCTGGCGAGGCGTCCCAACTAACACTCTGTATGAGTTTCTGGATTCGCCCATACATGCTACATGACCTGCCCATCTCAAACGTCTGGATTTTATGTTAATTATGTCAGATGAATATAATTCGAAAAATAGTTAACAACCCTTAATTAATACAGCTGAAGAATACTTTACTGTTAGAAATCATATTCAGAATATTCAATTTCTGAACGAACAGATTCCAAACCCTCAAAATTCACTTTATCGTTTATAATTTAAAACTACTCACCGACCAATAATGCTCGCTAAATGACCGGACACCCCCTCCACCTCTCCCCCAACCCAACTTCCTTTAAGTTCCACATAGTCAGTAGAGAAGTTGTAAGTAATAAATTTATTAACAAAATTCCATCTAAGGTAATTTTCAAAACTTCGTACACTATACAATTGAAGGGTATATGGAAAGAACAAAGTTTTGAGAAAATGACTTTTTAAGTTTAAAATGCTGCCATTTATTTAAATTAATACTTGGAAAAGTTATTTCAAAATAGAGATGTTGCACTGGTATCTGCTCTGAACTTATGGATAAAAAATTTGACTTCAAACCAGTTTTTGTTGCCTAATTTTTCAACAATGCACGTTAATATAACTTTTTACAATGATTTAAAAATTAAAATCCTGAGAAATAAGGAAAGAATAATAATCAAAGTACTATATTACAATTAAACTGTAATGATTCACAATGTTATTAACACAATATCTCTTCTTGCAATTTCACAATTGCTGAATTAATCATCATAATCACAAAAGTTGAATTAATCATAATCACAATAGTTGATTTAATCACCATAATCGCGATAATTGAATTAATATCATAATCGCAATAGTTGAAGTAATCATAAACACAATAGTTGAATTAATCATCATAATTACAATACAATAGTTTAATTAATCATCATAATCACAACAGATGAGTTAATCATCATAATTACAGTAGTTGAATTAATCATCATAATCACAACAGTTGAATTAACCATCGTAATCGCAATAGTTGAATTAATCATCATAACCGCAATAGTTGAATTCATCATCATAATCGCAATAGTTGAATTAATCATAATCGCAATAGTTGAATTAATCATCATAATCGCAATAGTTGAATTAATCATCATAATCGCAATAGTTGAATTCATCATCATAATCGCATTAGTTGAATTAGTCATTATCGCAATAGTTGAATTAATCATAATTACAATAGTTGAATTAATCATCATAATCGCAATAGTTGAATTAATAACATAATAACAATAGTTGAATTAATCATCATAACCACAATAGTTGAATTAATAATCACAGTCGCAATTGTTGAATTAATCATCATAATCACAGTAGTTCAATTAATCATAACAGTCGCAATAGTTGAGTTAATCATCATAATCGCAATAGTTGAATTAATATCATAATCACAATAGTTGAATTAATCATCACAGTCGCAATAGTTGAATTAATCATCGTAATTGCAATAGTTGAATTAATCATCATAACCGCAATAGTTGAATAAATATCATAATTACAACAGTTTAATTAATCATCATAATCAGAACAGTTGAATTAATCTTCATAATTACAACAGTTGAATTAATCTTCATAATTGCAACAGTTGAATTAATCATCATAATCGCAATAGTTGAATTAATAATCATAATCGCAATAATCGAATTAATCATCATAATCGCAATAGTTCAATTAATCGTCATAATCGCAATAGTTGAATTAATCATCACAATCGCAATAGTTGAATTAATCATCATAATCACAATAGTTGAATTAATCTTAATAATTTGAATAGTTGAATTAATCATCATAATCGCAATAGTTGAATTCATCATCATAATCGCAATAGTTGAATTAATCACAATCTCAATAGTTGAATTAATCATCATAATCGCAATAGTTGAATTCATCATCACAGTCGCAATAGTTGAATTAATCATCATCATCGCAATACTTACTTACAAATGGCTTTTAAGGAACCCGAAGGTTCATTGCCGCCCTCACATAAGCCCGCCAGCGGTCCCTATCCTGTGCAAGATTAATCCAGTCTCTATCATCACACCCCACCTCCCTCAAATCCATTTTAATATTATCCTCCCATCTACGTCTCGGCCTCCCTAAAGGTCTTTTTCCCTCCGGTCTCCCAACTAACACTCTATATGCATTTCTGGATTCGCCCATACGTGCTACATGCCCTGCCCATCTCAAACGTCTGGATTTAATGTTCCTAATTGTCAGGTGAAGAATACAATGCGTGCAGTTCTGTGTTGTGTAAATTTCTCCATTCTCCTGTAACTTCATCCCGCTTAGCCCCAAATATTTTCCTTAGCACCTTATTCTCAAACACCCTGAACCTATGTTCCTCTCTCAGAGTGAGAGTCCAAGTTTCACAACCATAAAGAACAACCGGTAATATAACTGTTTTATAAATTCTAACTTTCAGGTTTTTCGACAGCAGACTGGATGATAAGAGCTTCTCAACCGAATAATAACACGCATTTCCCATATTTATTCTCATCATCATCGCAATAGCTGAATTAATGTCATAATCACAATAGTTGAATTAATCATCACAGTCGCAATAGTTGAATTAATCATAATCGCAATAGTTGAATTAATCATCATAATCTCAATAGTTGAATTAATCATCATAATCACAATAGTTGAATTAATCATCACAGTCGCAATAGTTGAATTAATCATCTTAATTGCAATAGTTGAATTAATATCATAATCACAATAGTTGAATTAATCATCACAGTCGCAATAGTTGAATTAATCATCATAATCGCAATAGTTGAATTAATCATCATAATCACAATAGTTCAATCAATCATCACAGTCGCAATAGTTGAATTAATCATCGTAATTGCAATAGTTGAATTAATCATCATAATCGCAATAGTTGAATTAATATCATAATTACAAGAGTTGAATTAATCATAATTAGAACAGTCGAATTAATCTTCATAATTACAATAGTTTAATCATCATAATCACAACAGTTGAATTAATCATCATAATTACAATAGTAGAATTAATCATCATAATCGCAACAGTTGAATTAATCATCATAATCGCAATAGTTGAATTAATCATCATAATCGCAATAGTTGAATTAATCATCATAATCGCAATAGTTGAATTAATCATCATAATCACAATAGTTGAATTAATCATAATAATTACAACAGTTGAATTAAACATCATAATCGCAATAGTTAAATTAAGCATCATAATCGCAATAGTTGAATTAATATCATAATTACAATAGTTGAATTAATCATCATAATCACAATAGTTGAATTAATCATCACAGTTGCAATAGTTTCTTTAATCATAATCACAGTAGTTGAATTAATCATCACAGTCGCAATAGTCGAATTAATCACCATAATCGCAATAGTTGAATTAATCATCATAATCGCAATAGTTGAATTAATCATCATAATCGCAATATTTGAATTAATATCATAATCACAATAGTTGAAATAATCATCACAGTAGCAAGAGTTGAATTAATTACCATAATCGCAATAGTTGAATTAATCATCATAATCACAATAGTTGAATTAATCATCACAGTCGCAATAGTTGAATTAATCATCGTAATTGCAATAGTTGAATTAATCATCATAATCGCAATAGTTGAATTAATCATCATAATCAAAGTTCTGATAACAAGGGAATGGAATAATCAAAGTCTGGCATTATAATGGTTAAACTTTAATGATGCACAGTGTTATTAACACATTATTTCTTGCTGTTCTTTCACAATAGTTGAATTAATCATCATAATCACAACAGTTGAATAAACCACCATAATCAGTCCTAAGAAACAAGGAAAGAGTAATCAGAATGTCCGACATAACGATTAAACTATAATTATTAACACAATATTCCTTGCTCCTCTTTCACAACAGTTGAATTAATCACCATAATCACAATAGTTCAATTAATCATCATAATTGCAGTAGTTGAATTAATCACCATAATCACAATAGTTGAATTAATAATCATAATCACAATAGTTGAATTAATCATCGTAGTCGCAATAGTTGAATTAATGATCATAATCATACCAACTGAATTAATCATCATAATCAAAGTTCTGAGAAACGAGGAAAGAGTATAATCAAAGTCTGACATAACAATTATAATTAAACAATAATAATCTATAATGGTATTAACATTATTTCGTGCTGCTCTTTCACAATAATTGAATTAATTATCATAATCATAGTAGTTGAATAAATCACCGTAATCAGTCCTAAGAAACAAGGAAAGAGTAATCAAGTCCAATATAACGATTAAACTATAATTATTAACGGAATACTTCGTGCTCCTCTTTCACAATAGTTGAATTAATCACCATAATAACAATAGTTGAATTAATCATCATAATCACAATAGTTGAATTAATCACCATTGCAACAATTGAATTAATCATCATAGTCGCAATAGTTGAATTAATCATCATAATCGAATTTCTGAGAAACGAGGAAAGAGTATAATCAAAGTCTGACATAACAATAATAAAATTAAACAATAATGATGCACAATGTTATTAACATAATTTCGTACTGCTCTTTCACAATCATTGAATTAATTATCGTAATCACAATAGTTCAATAAATCACCGTAATCTCTCCTAAGAAACAAGGAAAGAGTAATCAAAATGTCCGATATAATGATAAAACTATAATTATTAACACAATATTTCTTGCTCCTTTTTCACAATAGTTGAATTAATCATCATCTTCGATGTCTGCTTGTATCTTGATGTTCTTGTAGAATGCTTTAGCTAACGGACAACAGAATTGACTTAACAGCTGAAGATCATTGAACTTTGTCACCAATACTGGAAGATGAGTATGATAGCTTATTTCAGATGATGGAATGTTCTGCTGTCTGTAAACAGAAATGTGTGACACCCAGGCTGCGTTGTATGCACATTCTCTCAAAGTAATGGTGCGAATATTCTTCTGTCCAATAAAAATCTCAGTTATTGGACGTGTTCCAAATGGCGATTTCTTCTTATAATGAGATTCCATATACGATCCCCACTTGCAGAACATATGTTGACCAGCCTCAACTACAGTGAATGGATAGGATTTCATTCCCGAGACTTTGATTAGAATCATTGGGTACTTCGATATGAGCATTCTGTTTAATAAGACCCATATCTTTATCGGGGGGTGCGATGTAGATCTACCTCCTCGTGGTGCACCCTGGACGCTTACTAGCGACAAAAAGATCTACAAAATGACACATAACCTCACATCAAATCGTTCTTTTAAGAATGGATCCATAAAGTTAAATGTCTTGCAGTGGAATCCAGGAGGGCTTTCCCAAGCGAAAAGGACAGAATTAATGCTCATGTTAATAAAGCATAATATTGACGTTTTCACAATCATGGAATCTAATCTCACAGATAATTTGATACCTCGTTACCAGTTCAAGGGCTACACACTATATCTCATGGGTAAATACAGACACATCGCTAGCGGCATTTTAGTTGGAGTTAAAGACCAGAATACTGCCGATTTTAAACCACTAAAAGAAATGAGTTCCACAGAAGACAAAAGCGAAATTGTAGAATTAAACATATGGAAGCTAGGCTGCCATTTTAAAATTTATGCTATATACAGTCCTCCTAATAATAAACCTAATTTCTCAAATCTTCACATTACTAATAAGACAATATTAATAGGAGATTTCAATGCCTATTCTCGAACATGGGGCTACAATAGCTCAAATGCAGGGAAAGAAATAGAAGATCTATTGAACTCCAGTACCTTACAACTAGTTTATAACAAAACAGATCTTCACACTTATCTCCACTATAATGCTACTCTAACATCACCCGATCTTCTCTTAGTATCGGCGGACATATACAAAAACACCAAAAGGATAGTTCTAGAGGATCCAGGATCTGGTCACAGAACAGTTATAGCTACCATTACTTTCAGTATACAAGAAAGCAAGGATGAACACCATTCTAAAATCTCATGGAACTTCAAGAAAGCTAATTGGACCAACTTCTCGAAATCTCTGGGAAGTGAATTTTATGAGAAAAACATTGATCTCACTGAACATCCCAGTAAAATATATAAAATATTGAGCGCAAAAATATTGAAATGTGCGAAGCAAAATATTCCTAGAGTATCTGTTAGAGAATATAAATGTTTCTGGTCTAAAAACCTTGATGAGATTAAAAAGCAATGGGACAACCTACGTAAAACTGCTGAGCAATCAAAGAATATGGAGGATATCCAAGCTTGGAGACAAAAGGCTGCACTTCTGAAAAAATCTATTCTAGAAGCCAAAAGAAATTCATTTAATGACTTCATATCTAATTTCACCTTTCAAAAAGACAGCTCAAAATACCATAAATTTCTTTCCAATATACAACAGAATAAAACTATACCCAAAAAAGAACCAATATGTGTTGGTAATAATCTGATTCACTCTGATACAGAAATTGCCAATGCTTTTGCCCATCACTATGCTCAGGCACAAAAGAAAGGTACTCAGGCAAGAAAGCAATCCAAAGTAATTAAACATAAAACATCAGATCTCATAAATGAGAAGGTAAAGTATAAAAATAAAACATCAGATCTCATAAATGAGATGGATACTTTATCAGATGATATTTTCACAACTCCTGTTACAATGAAAGAACTCAATAAGGCAATAAGAATTCTGAAAAACAAGAAAACACCAGGAGAAGACAAAATCCATCCCGAGTTTATCAAACATAGGGAATAGAGGCTAAACGCACCACTCTTGTTTTTTTAACAAAATCTGGTCTACAGGATTAATACCATCCCAATGGAAGAGTGCTGTTGTCATTCCGATTTTAAAAAAAGGTAAAGATCCTACATGCATGGCAAATTATAGACCAATCTCGTTAACTAGTGTTATGGCAAAGTTAATAGAACGCATAGTCTCTCAAAGGTTAAACTGGTATATTGAATTTAACAAATTATTAGCTTATGAACAAGCTGGCTTCAGGAAGCGTAGATCAACTGTTCAGCAAGTTACTAAATTTAGTCAGGACATAAAGGATGCCATAGATAGAGGTAACATACTTACTGCAGTCTTTGTTGATTTTAGTTCTGCATATGACTCAGTTTGGAGAGAGAAACTGATATACAAACTTGCTCAATTAGGCATTAAATCTAACATGCTTCGATGGTTAAAGGCTTTCATTGATCAACGTTCATGTAAAGTCCGTTCTGGATCTTCCCTTTCGAGAAGCAATTTATTGCAAACTGGTGTTCCTCAAGGAGCAGTGTTAAGTTGTGTTTTGTTGAATATATACATAAATGATTTAATTCAGGAATTAAAATCTATACCCAACATAAGATGCCTATTGTATGCAGATGATTTAGTCTTCTATACTGAAACACCCAAAAGAAAAGCTGAATCAGAAACCACTAACATTCTTAACACAGCACCCAACATCCTGGAACATTGGTGTGACCACAATAACATTAATGTAAATATGACTAAAACTAAGTTCCAAAACTTCCCTTTAAGTCATCAAGCCATACACCCTAACCTAAGATACAAAGATATTCCACTTCATCAAACAGATGTGTCCTTTGATAGGAAACTAAAATGGTCTCACCAGGCAGAAAAAATTATATCCTCATCATCCAAACGGTTAAATGGAATTAAACGAATTGCAGGTTCAAAATGGGGTTGTGACCGCACTATCCTACAAACAGTATATAAAATGTATATACTACCTCAAATATTGTACTGTTGTGAACCCCTAATAACAGCTTCGGAGACAGTATTAGATAAAATCGATCTGGTGCAAAACCAAGCCCTACGCCACCTCACTGGTGGAGTCAAAACCTCTCCAATTAATGCCATGCTCCTCTTAACAGGATTTAAACCAATTCATAGATTAATTGAAGAGAAGGCACTAATTCTATATGAAAAGCTATTGAGAATTCCTGGAGACCAATTCTGGCAATCTTATCATAATGTCGAAAGAAGGTTGAAAAAACAGCACGGATTTATACAAAGAGTCATGGAATTGAGGGAAATATATCAGATTTGTAATACTCCAGAACCTCTTCCTCAATTTTTAAATCCAATACTTTCTAACTCCATCTTATTCTCCGTAGATTTGGAAGATGATGTTTGTAAAAAAGAAACACCAGTAGATATATTAAGATCCCTGGCTCTTGAAACAATTAATCTCAAGTATCCAGAAACTGAGTGGCTTCGTGTTTATACAGATGGATCCAAATCGGAGGATGATATTAATGTTGGTGCCGGTGTATACAGCGATATCTTTGCCTCCTATACAGCATATGTAACACTGAAGTTCACTCTTGTTTTAATATACAGTTTTAGCACTCATTAATTATGAAATTATACAGGATAATTCAGTGACTATGTTACAAAATTTTAGGGATGATAGAGGCCATCAATATGAACAACTTTCTTATAGGAATCTATGTCTGCAAACGTTCCGCTTCATAGTTACAAGCCTAGATCCTAGATATGCTAGTCAGTGTAACCAACTAAAATCGAACTGAAAAGTATCCTCTTCCTGCAAACGTTGGTGATTATTCATATAGATGGTATAAGTTAGTTGACATAGTAAATGATATTTTGACCGATTGAACATTGCAAATTTCTTTCCATTTCCTTTTGTACTTCCATAAATGAAATGCATATTGGCAAGTTGCAATGTTTAATCAGTCAAAATGTAATTTACGATGCCAATTAACTTATACCATTTTTATGAGAAATCACCAACGTTTACAGGAACAAGTCGTCTGCAACCAAACTTCAAAAGGATAGCCTTCAGTTCCAATTTAGCTGGTTACATTGACTAATATATCTTGGTTTTCTTACTACGAAATGAAACGTTTCCGGACATAGGTTCCTATATGAAAGTTGTTCATAATTGTCTCCTCCATCATTTCTAAAAGTTCGTAACATAGTCAATGAATTACCCTGTATGTCTTTATGTTATAATATGGCATGGTATAGCTCCTAAAATATTGTTAAAAATATTCGTATTAATTATTGTATTGAAGATGACCAACGAAATGGCCGAAAACGTTTGTGATTTAAACTAGCTCATGTATCATAAAATGATAGGATGTTAACCTTCAATATACCTGATAAGCTGATGACTGAAATAACGATAAAAATATATTATAAACAATGATTGGAACCAAGGGACGGAGCGTGAGATTCAAACATATTTTTAGCACATAAAGAAAAAGGCCACCAAACAAAACGAAAGTTTGTAACAGAATTGTTTAGCTGTGAACAAGTAATGAGGAAAACATAGAAACACTCCGAGAGCGATCTATCTGAAAATGGCTCTTAAACATAAAATTTATAACTACTTGCGCCTAAAAAGACTACGAAGCCCACGATATACGTATCTTACACAGGGGCACCAGCAACTCTTCATTCTTCTCTCCTCATTTTCTTCTTCTTCTTCTTCTTCTTCTTCTTCTTCTTCTCCTGCTGCTGCTGAAAGATGCTCCAATGATGACGTGGCATGGGAGCTTGCAGAGAAACATAAAGTGGCAGGGGCGCTGGCACACCTGGTTTTGGAGGAAAGGGAGCTGGTATGGGAGGCATGAGAGCTCGCAGAGAAACATAAAGTGGCAGGGGCGCTGACATAGCTGGTTTTGGAGAAAAGGGAGCCGGTAGAGCTGGTATGGGAGTCATGAGAGCTCGCAAAGAAACATAAAATGGCAGGGGCGCTGGCACAGTTGAATTCGGAGTAAAGGGAGCTGGTAGAGCTAGCAAGGGAGGCGTGAGAGCTCGCAGGGAAACAAAAAGTGGCAGGGGCGCTGACATAGCTGGTTATGGACAAAAGGGAGCTGGTATGGGAGGCATGAGAGCTCGAAAGAGAGCTGGAAAAGCTGGTATAGGAGGCATGGGAACTGGCAGAGCTGGTATGGGAGACATGGGAGCTGGCAGAACTGATATGAGAGACATGGGATCTGGCAGAACTGGTAGAGGAGTCATGGGAGCTGGCAGAGCTGGTATGGGAGCTGGCAGAGCTGGTATAGGAGTCATGGGAGCTGGCAGAGCTGGTATAGGAGTCAAGGGAGCTGGCAGAGGAGCTGGAAAGGGATCTGGCGTGGGGAAGCGTGGGAGGTATGAATGAAGTTCCTAACTTCTCTAGTGACAAGCCATCGAGGATTTTCACCGCTTCTGCAAACAAGCAAAATGAACAAGAACTTTAAGCATGTGTCATTATCCGTGAATGGCATATTAATAGAGTGAGAATTCGTATACAACTCCCTATTTTTACTGTCCATTTGCAAAGTCATACAAAATCATTTGTACAGGTTTTGAACGAATGTAATGAATATTAATTATACATAGTTTTGCACTCGATGTGGGTCTCTGGCATCTCGTCAGCCCACTAGAGTTGTGTGGATATAAGAAGAAAAATTGAGACGGTGTCGGTTGGAGTTCCTGGGTAGTTCAATCGGTAGAGCACTGGTGCGTTCAGCCAGAGGTCCCTGGATGGATACCTGGCCCCGGAACAATTTTTTCCTTGAAATTATTCGAATTATTCAATGTTCTAAATTGTTTGTCAACACAATATTTTTTTATCTTAACTGTACTTGATGGCCGGAAATTCCTTGCATATGCAGTGTGGGTGTGGAGAAACCAAAACAAACACACTATCCTTTTGTTCCAAGCATATCCAAACACCTTTATCTACGTGACTTTATCATTATCATCATTTATACAAGTATTAGGCCATATGGCCTATTACGATCTCATAATAAAGAGGAATTTCTCCCCAGCTCTTTTTGGGACGTCCCAGAGATCTCTTCCCATGGAGTTGATAATGAAGAATAGCTTTTGGGATTCTGTGGGATCTCATACATTGCAAATGGCTCATCCAGTTCTGATATTTCTGTATGAAATCGAGTATTGATTCCAGACTCAGTTCTTCCATTACTTTGTCGTTGCTTTTATGGTCCCACTTTGTATATCATGCTGTTCTTCGAATAAACCTCATTTCGTTAGCTGTTATTCTACTTTCATCCATCCGCCTTAATGTCCATGCCTCATTACCATAACAGAGTACAAGATTTGTTAAAGGCATATTCTAGTGCTTCTCAGTAGCAGGGAAGGTTTCATTACCCTTCTTTTATTCCCATAGATTTGAAGTATTCTACAATTTTGCTCATTATATCCAAATCATTATCTAATATTAATTTGTAGCCAAGATAATTATGTAAAATCATTAACTCTTCCTAAAATGTTGCCTTCTAAACATATTTTTTTTTAGGGATAGCGTATTTTCCCCAAATGGCTGTAACTTCTTTTTTTCTGTATTTATTTCCATTTTACATTTTTTGCAGTGATATTTAAATTACGTACTGAGTATTGTAGATCATTTTCTGTAGATGCTACTGAAACTAGGTCAACTGCAAATATCAATGAACCTATTTTTAAATTTCTGTTTATCTGCAACTGATCATGTCACATTTGTCTCCGTTTCTGAAGAATTTTATTCACGTGCATTATAAACAGAAGGGAGACCGCAATCCTGTTTTACGCCTGTGTTAATTTCGTGCTATTCTGAGGTTCTGTTTTAACTGACTTAAAAATCCCATAACCTCTTTTTCTCTGTTTCACTTATTCTCAGTTGGCATTTTTTGTGAAGTTTAGCTATACAAACTTTAACATCTATTGATATATCACGTGTGTAGAATCTTTGGATATATCAGTAGGTCATGGACTTTTGTTCTGACTCTGTTTTTTATTGTCTTATGGCTTATGTTCATGTAACTGATTTAGATTTTGTTTCGTTTATGATATTAGCGATTAAGGGTATCATGAATCATAATATGTAAATTTCCAATCCTGCATGTGCCTTCGTGACTGAGGGAAACCATGAAAAACCTCAATCACATTGGTTGACCACGGGGTTTGAACCCGTGACCTTCCGAATACGAATCTCAAACACTATCGTCTGAGCTAAGTCACTCAGTTTTTTTATTGTTCATCTATTTTTGTAATTTTATTGTTTGTTAGTTAAAATTGTAACAATCAGTGGCGGCCGGTGACGCATTCTGGTGGTGGTGCAAAAAAAATGTTGCATGCAAATCACCCTAGTGAAAGGCGATAATCACAGCTCACGTTTTACATTATATTAAATAAAACACATTAATTAAACCAGCTATTTTACCAGGTGTGCAGTTAATGCGTCTAGTAACAGTTACAATAACATTTCCGAAACTAATAACGAAATTTACAAAATATACAAATAATGGAAAACTTTCTCAATATTGTTAAGTCAAATACAAATGACTTTTATAACTAGTAAAATTACTGGCAAAAACACACGAGAATAACAATGATATAGATAATAAATGAATAAGTTTGCACTTTATTTAAACAGGCTGATGAATCCAAGGCAGGAGCCTGAATATTAAATAACACATGTTCATGTCGTGCACAGATCTCATGTATTCTTAACAAAAGCATCAATGCTAGCAACAATAAATCGATATTTAGTTTGTGTGCTTCTATGGGTCTGTTTGTGTTAGGCAAGAAGAAGGGGTGAAGAAGGGATAGTGACGCGAAACATACAGCCTCTCCTATCCAAATGCCATCCTCACCTTCCACCCTGTTTCTACCAACGAGGAAATGGCGACCGAGTCACAGCGGTATAACTGTTTCATCAAATGCAGAGGAAATGCTGCATTACAAGCCTGTCCAGAGGCTAAAAGTGGCAGCCCCACTACTGGACTACCTAACGAAAAGGCTAGTAACCTATCTTAGGGAAAATTACATTACTTTCAAGCCTCAAACAAGCAGTATAACGACAGATAATTTGATGACAACCCAGAGCAAGTCAACGGTTAAACGAAATTGGAAAAAACAAAATATGTTCACATACGCTTCCTGGAATGTTAGAGGGATCAATCACAAAGAAGAAGAACTAGACGAAATATTGAATAACAAGCAGATTAAAATAGCAGCAATAACAGAAACAAAAAAGAAACTAAACGGCACAACTGAAACAAAAAACTACATAATCATATATAATGGTGTTAATAAGAAGACAAGAGCACAGACCGGAGTAATGATTTGGATTCATAAATCAATAAAAAACAAAATAAACAATTATACATATTGGAATGAAAGAATATTAGAAGTACAACTTCAGATAGGAAGAGGCAAACTAACTTTCTTTAGTCTTTATGCTCCAGAGGAAGGAAGAGTTGAAGAAACTGAATTGTTTTATGCCCAGTTGCAAGAAATTTTGAATAAAGTAAATAAAAATAATTACATATTATTAGCTGGAGATTTAAACGGTAGAATAGGCAACATCGAAATAAAAAATACCATAGGAAAATTTGGAGAACCTACCATAAACAATAATGGAGAAAAAATAAGAGATTTTGTATTATACAATGAAATGAAAATCATGAATTCATTTTACATCCATAAGTATATTCATATGTATACATGGTCAGCACGTGGCTCAAAATCTATCATAGATTATTTTATAGCAAATAAAAAATTATCCGAATTGTTTTTAGATGTCAAGGTCTTCAGAGGAAGTGACATTGGATCAGATCATTACCTTGTATTAGCAAAAGTGAGATATACACCAAGATGGCTAAATTTAACAAAGATAAATTCTCCCAAAAAAGAATTAATGCTTTACAAAATTAGATTAATCCATGACGACAGTGTACGCTGGCTTTATCAAAAAAGACTTGAACAAAAAATGTTAGAAACACCTGAAGATGAAGACATTCACAAAGAATGGGAAAATATTAAAACTCAAATATCACAGGCAGCCATGGAGAGCATCGGAAAATATAAGGCTTTCACACAAAAGAAAAAATTAAGATCATGGGATGATGAAATTAAGGAGATCATAAAAAATAAAAACATAGCTTATAGAAAATACCTTCAAACAAAATCCGTCAATGATGAAATAGATTATAAACATAAAAGGGCGATAGCTAACAGAGAAATTAGAAAACGACACAGGCAATCATGGAAAGAGTTTATATCTTTTTTAGAAACTGACATTTATAAAATGAAAACCAATACATATAAAATTTTAAAATACATGAACAGAGACATAAAGGAATCCGCCAAGATAAACCCTTGCCCCAAAATAGAAACATTCCTAAACTTTTACAAAAACTTATGGAACAATCTTACTTTTGATTCAAAATTCTGGGACACAAAAAACCCAGATGAACAATGCATTACAAAAGAACTACAAGAAGCATTAAAGAAGACGAAAAATAGTAAATCACGTGGAGAAGATAACCTAAATTCAGAATTGTATAAATATGCAGGAGATCTATTTCAAGAAAGATTACTAAGATTTCTAAACAGAATATATCTGACTGCCACTTTACCGGAAGAATGGAAAAATAGTGTAATTATTCCCATATATAAAACAGGAGATAAACAGAATGTTGAAAACTATAGAGGGATTAGTATCCTCAACACATGTTATAAGATATTTAGTAAGATTTTAAATGAAAAATTAAAAAAACATGCTGAAACTTTCCTTCTGGAGTGTTAAAATGGCTTTAGAAAAGGAAGATCATGTGTAGATCCATTATTTAGTATCAAACTATTGTTAGAAAAAAAAAGAGAATTTAATTTAGAAACCCATATAGCTTTTATTGATTTTGTGAAAGCTTTTGATAAAGTCCGAAGAGACCTTTTATTCGACATATTACAAGATAAAAATATTCCAAATTTGCTATTACAAAATATAATAGAAATCTACACAGACAGCGAAATAAGTGTCAAAATTAATAACTGTATATCCGAAAGAAAATTAGTTAATAATGGAGTTCGACAAGGTTGTCCACTAACACCAACTTTATTTAATATCTATATAAATGAAATTATTTTAAAATGGAATCATATCTACACATCAGGAATCAAAATAACCAGTGCTCTAACATTAAATACCTTACTCTATGCCGATGATCAAGTCATAATTTCCAATTCAGAGGATAATTTACAAGAGGATTGTATACATTAAATAAAATACCGGTATTAAAAGATTTTGGGATGGAAATTTCAGCACAAAAAATCAAAAGTAATGGCGTTTTTAGGACAAGACCCAGTCAGAAGTAAGGTAATACACAATAACCAATGCCTCGAACAAGTGCAAAATTTCAATTATCTGGGTTGTGAAATATCTTATCAAAATGAAAAAGATGTGAACAAGAAAATTACCAAATTTACACAAATTCTAGGAATAATAAACAATACATTAAAAGCTAAATTAGTACAAAAATCTACAAGAATAAAAATATATAATACACTATCATTACCCTCCCTTTTATACGGAAGCGAGATTTGGACATTAAAGAAAAAAGACATGAACAGAATCAAAGCAACGGAAATGAAATTTTTCAGGACAGCAGGATATACTCTTTTAGACCGAAAAAGGAATGAAGAAATTTTATAACAATTAGAAGTAGAATCAGTAGAAGAAAAAATCAGCAGATACAAATTCAATTGGCTAGATCATGTAAGAAAAATGGAAAATTCAAGAATCCCAAAAATTATGATGCAATATAAACCTAGAGGACATCGTCGACCAGGAAGACCTTTAAGAAGACTGCTAGATGGGGCCAGAACAGGTCTACAGAGGCCTAATTCGTGAAGGATGATGATGATGATGATGATGATGAAGTGTTAATTCGTGTTTTGGAAAGGAAAGTACTGTATACCCATTGGGTCACTTGTGACACTTGCTTTGCCACTTCCTGTTACTTACTCTATATTTACTGCTGTGCCATTAAAATTTACAACCCTAAACACACGCAGTTAAAACAAAGTTACAACACTATTGTTTTCTTTTTTGCTCATAATGGAATTCTGTAATATTGAACTCAGTTTCAAACAACATTTAAGAGAGTTAAGATGCCGTTAAGCCTCATTAACGCTGCTAGATCAGTCACGTTGGTAGAGTATGACCGCAGCTTACGTTATGTTGCAGACAACTCCGTCGACTGATTCACGTTTACAGTGCAAAGGTACAGGGAACTTCGTTCATATTCTCAAAGATCGGAATATGGTAGGAAAAGGTCATCTTCTTGCAATAGATGACCAGTTCTTGTTCCTTCAAGTGCTGCGTAACCACCACACCACTGCGGTTGAGGTCAGAAATCGACTAGAATAAGTGCGAGGTGTGAATGTCAGTGAGTGGACTGTGAGGAGGAGGTTACATGATGCTGGTCTGATCTCCAAAAGACCTGATATTGGCCCAGAACTTACAAGACAACACCGTCAAACTCTCTTACAGTTTGACAATTTGTAAAGGAACATCAGAAATGGGCTGGCGAACGATGAGGAACAGTTTTGTTCTCAGATGAGTCCCAATTCTTCCTCAGATCCCCAATGGAAGAGCGAAAGTGTGGAGGACTGGAGAAAGGTATTCTCCATCCAACTGTTCATCAAGGACAGCATTTCATGGCGCTTCAGTGATGGTGTGGGCAGCATCAGTTTGATTGCACAAACGGACCTTGTCTTTGTGGAGAGTGGGTCTCGTACTGTCCATCCCTACATTGAAGAAATCCTTTGGCAACATGTTCTTCCTTTCGCATCATTTATTGGTGACAATTTCATGCTCTTGCAGGACAATACACGTTCTCGTGTGGCGCGATATGTCCTCCAGTACCTCAATGAAGTATGGATTCAACTCATTCAATGGCCATCACTCAATGGGTATACTTAGCTTCCCAAAACATAAATTAACACTTGCCTAACACAAATAGGTCCATAGAAGCGCACAGCAATGTTATAATTTGTATTATGGTTTGATATTTCAAATTTATTGAAGTGTTTTTTTTTTTTTTTTTTTTTTTTTTTTTTTTTTTTTTTTTTTTTTTTGAATTGGTAACATTACATTATGAGTTGGCGTGGAACTTTAACTTGTGTTTTCCTGAAAGCTAGAGCTTGATGGTTCCCTGCCTAACTTCTCCAACAACCCTGCTATCTAGGGAAATTTTTGCATTACTGCGCTCTAGCGGGTGGAATGTTAACTACTGAGTCAAATTGAATTCGGCTCAGTGCCTGCCATAAGAGAAACGCAAGTAGCCTTTTGTACAGTGTGCCACGCTGAACTGGCTCCAACGTTCAGAGAAACACTGCAAGAATGCGTCCCGATCTGTGCGCGCGCGCTCGTTCAGATGACATACGAATAAAATGTGTAGAAATAAAAAAACTACAACTCCTTTTTAGGATATTATTTTTTGTTTCTTTCATTGGTGGTGCCTTGTTATTAACAATAAACGTTACACTAACAATTGAAGAGTCCACTGCAAGAATGATGGATGTCACTTTCTTGTCGAAAATGAACCAAGACTGTCAATGCACAGCTTAAGACATATAGAATGTACACACAGAGTTATATGGCATTAACACTGATAGTCATTGTCCAGTAATGATCGGAAAATCACAGTTAAGCTTTGAGCGCTAAGCATTTCAAACTTTCAATTGCTTCTCCTGCAAAATGTATTCCAAATGACATCCATCATACTTGCAGTGGACTCTTCAATTATAACAATAATAGTCTACTAAGACATTCTGTGCAGTGCAGTGTTATCAATTGTGCAATTATAAGTACTTCAGAGAAAGTTTTGTCACTGACTCTTTCATCCAGTATTCATACAGAGTAAATCATGCGAAAATTTCGGGGCAGTGTGCTGGAACATGACTGTTTTTATTTAGTAATAATGGTGAAGGTAATCCTTGCTCCGAAACAAGACGAACTTTCTTCCTGGAATTGGAAAATCCTCATAAACTCCCATCTTCTCCTTAACCCTTAGGCACGTGGAAGAAATGAAATAATATGGCAATGACTTCAAGAATTGGCAACTGAGCTAACTATTATTTATCCCTTGCTCGTTCCTACACTTAAGTGGTGAAGAGTGTGAGGGAAGGCCGTCATGTTTTGGAGAGAAGTAATAAATGTAATGACGTCGCCTTTACATGCAATGAAGGTGTTTTGGGGCCAAGGAGGTAGAACTCTATGCCTAAGTTACCTCCCATACTGTACTACATAGTGAGAAGAAACTAACTAGGGGATGGTAAATAGACAAAAAAATAAATAATATTATTTCCTGATATGAATGCTTCACTTGTTAATTTATCTACATAGGCCTATTTCTAAATAAAGTCAGCTCTTCTCTCTATCTGCGTTGTATAGGCTCGTGACCTATATTGTATAAAATTCTTAATACAGTGCATCTTCGCCATCACGTCGCGACGACCGACTGGCAAGCGGCAGAAGCGCCCCCCCCCCGGCCCTACCGGACACTTGATCAGTCACGGGCATGATGGCGAAGACGCATTGTAATAAGAATGTATTATGATTATTTGAAATTAAAATTTTAACACTTTCGCTTATGGACATGCTTGTTCAGCAGCTTCGAAGCCAGCTTCAAATCTTTGGTCGTAAGGTTAACACATTCCAACTCCAGTAATCGCACGTGCAGATCTGTTTATATATCCAGTGGTGTCACTCTAATTTTTTAACAAGCAGTTATCTCCGCTAAATACCGCAAATTAAAAAAAAATAAATGAAGTAATACACACAAAGGAAAACTGCAATCCAACATGTTCTTGTCGGCCTGGTTGGCGCAGTTGGTATAGCACTAGCCTTCTATGTCCGAGGTTGCGGGTTCGATCCCGGGCCAAGTCGATGGCATTTAAGTGTGCTCAAATGTGACAGGCTCATGTCGGTACATTTACTGGCATGTAAAAGAACTCCTCCGGGACAAAATTCCGGCACACCGCCGATGCCGATATAACCTCTGCTGTTACGAGCGTCGTTAAATAAAGCATAACATTAACATGTTCTTCCATAACAAAATTATGTGCATAGTTTAAAATGCTGATTCACGTCACGAAGGAGGAGTAGACTTCTGACACTTCATCTGTGCACTGAGCGGCGGTGGGTTGCCTCGCCACAGATGCATCATATCACATACATTATCATACCTACTATACTATTATATTCACAAACAGCATTATACTATATACAGAAATTAAATAAAAACAACATAAGCAGGAAATACACGTTTATAAGCACAAGGTAGACACGCGTGTTCCACTCAGAAACAACTGATGTTTCCTGGAAATGCGGCGGCATGGGTGGAGTGCTGTTCTATGCATGCGCAGAGTCATTTTCTTCCTTCCTTCCAACATTCTTATCTCCAACACAATAACGGTAGATAACGTGTGAGAAGTTCACAGAACAACACCAGCTAACTAGCTTTGAATGTCTGTCCACACCAACATATCATTTGAGTTATCTCAAAATGCCCCCAGCCAAGAACAGGACAAAGTGGCGCTTGGACAAAGTGGCGCTTGGACAAAGTGGCGCTTGTTTGTTGTAGCCCTGTGTTCCACATAAGGTAAAAGGTAAAGGTATCCCCGTAACATGCCATGAAGGCATATGGGGGCATGGAGGTAGAGCCCCATGCTTTCCATGACCTCGGCACTAGAATGAGGTGGCGTGGTCGGCACCATGCTCTGACTGCCTTTTACTCCTGGGAAAGACCCGGTACTCAATTTTATAGGAGGTAACGAGAAAAAATCCTGCCACCACCTGGGATCAAACACTGGACCTTCCAGTTCGTAGCCAGCTGCTCTACCAACTGAGTTACCCGGCCGCCCTACATAAGGAGCTAAAGGAAATGCTATAGTATCTGAAGATGCATCTGGATACATATTTGTACAACATACTGTTACAAGTTAATTTAACAAGTACGGTACAATGAAAGATGAGCAGAAGACGTTTCTTCTTCAACTTTTACCCAAACACCGATAGGAGTTCCCAACTCCTTCAAAAGTTGTTTTCACTTTTTTCTTTTCCTGTGTTACAAATACCTCTCAGTCCAGGAGTGATCTGTAAATGATAATGTTTTAGTGAAATTGTTGTGCTTGTTTTATACATTTATGCATGATTGTGAGAATTTGAATTTTTGAAAGTGCAGTTTTTTGTACCACACTACCATGTCAAGGCATTGGAAGAACCCTGTTACCTATTAGCAAACACATTTCATTTTAACTAAAGAGTTCTCTATTTTAGACCTTTTATGTCAGATTCTAAATCTAGAATCTTCACCTAACTAAGTACTTGAGTGAGGGTTTCGAATGTATTTTGCGTTTTTAATCTTATTGTTTCTAGTTGAACTGCGATAGATTCGGTATCATGTATCTCTGGCAGATTTAGTATTCTCCCAGGAGATAAAAGATTGTTGGTAGGCGATCTGTTGCACACTGGATCCTGTTGTTCTCTCAGCAGGGATAGCTGGGTTGAAAACATGACCATCAACAGTCTTTCTGGTGATAAACATTTCTTACATGGCAAGATGGAGGATCCTCGATGGAATGCTTTTACGTTTCATTGCATTACCCCTATTTCTGTGTGGGATTTATATTCAAACATAAGCACAACTTAAATGATACTGACTATTACCGACCCAGCAGCCATAAATCATTCAAAATTTTCAGTACTTTTAATGGATAAAAATATGTTCCATTAAAAATGGAATAACAAATTGTAGGGGTATTAAAAGAGGAAAACGAAGTATCTTATTAATGTGCTTAATAGTGTATTTTGTAGTTGAAATTCTATTTACTTCTTTAAATAATATTTTGGAATAATAAACTATGGCTCAGTTTTGTGTATGCGGTATTAGCACTCAAAAGGAAAGGGGTATCGATAGGAGACTGCCAAAGTAATTGCAGATTGGCCTGCAAATATAATATCGACGGACCAGTTCTAAAAGGAAACAACTCAAAATTCAAACTTTTGAGAAAACTGAAGTTTAAAGCTTCATGTTGCTGTGAAACATCCAATTTGGAAACTTACAACATATATTAAACATGATTTGAATTTGGATTAAGAATCCTCTGATTTTTCACAGCAACATAAAGCTTCAAAATGCAGGATTCTCTAAACTTGAATTTTGAATTGTTTCCCTTTCAACCTGGCCCGTCGATGTTGTAGGCTATATCTGTTGTAATTTACAATTCATTTTATATTTTGTATTTTCAGATACGCCTAGTAATATAATAGAATAAGTATATATAAATTTCAATCATAAGACACATCTGTTTGCAAACAGATACCTGGAGACTTGTACTTTTTCAGATTTTCTATAGCAATTTCGACTTCTGAAAGCGTGGGTTCGGGTATAAATGGCTCAGCAGTTTGTATTTCAATTTCGTCCCGATCATTTCTATTTGGCCTATATACATTTAGTAGTTGTGCAAAATAGTTTTTCCATCTGTTTAGGATTGATGGAGAGTCTGCAAGCAAGTCACCATTCTCATCCTTGATCACGTTTACCCTTGGCTGATATCCGTTCTTAAATTCCTTTATACCCTTATATAAATCTCGAATGTTTTTATTCTTACTATTTGTTTCTACCTCATTCAGTTTTTCCTTCAAGTAACCTCTCTTTTTATTCCTAAGTGTACGACTTGCTTCCCGTCTTTCATTGAAATAATTATCTCTCTTCTCCTCAACTGGATCCTGTAAGAATTTCAATTTTGCCTGTTTCCTTCTTTCTACTACCATGCAACAATCTTCATCAAACCACGGTTTCTTTTTCTTAGTTTCATAATAACCTATGCTCTGCTCAGCTCCAATTTTGATACTATCTCTGATATTTTCCCACACGCTATTAACATCTAATTCTTTCTCAACTTCGTCGGAACTTTCTAAAGTGGCAAACCTATTCGAAATTTCGACCTGATAATTTTACTTAGCTTCCTCGTCCTTTAATTTCAAAATATTGAGTTTAGTAATATTAACTTGTTCCTCTACTCGCTTGGCTACTGATAATCTTTCTCTTAATTCTTCAATCAAAAAATAATGGTCAGAATTATAGTCTGCACCCCTGAAAGTTCGAATATCTACTATACTAGTATGTCTCCATTTATCTATCAAGATGTGATCTATTTGGTTGCGTTTCAATCCATCTGGAGAAGTCCAAGTATATTTATGTATTTAAATATTAGAACGTTAAATTAATGTTCTTCCTTTCTGTCAACCTAATTTGTTTTATCTTCAAGATTTAAGAACAGGTTCTACGAACTGCGACAAATTCAACAAGTGAATCGGGCGACTGGTGCGAACTGGCAGTATGATACCACTGGATAAATGTTCTATTCACTACGAATTCAAGTCTCCTGAACTTGTGCACAGAGTCCGTAGATAACCAGAGAACCGCAATTCTTTGCGCTGGAAATGCCGACAAAAATCAGCCATTTTTATTACAGCGCACGCTATTTCCCATATGCATTTGTATAGGGAATGACTGCAGCCTAAATCAGAATCAAATATTTTTACTTTTAAGGGCCAGGGACACTGGCCTAAAATAAGTTTTACTTTAAATGGTACTATTACTCTGGGATTCCACGGATTCTGCTTCTGCATAGCTGACAGCGCCATATAGCTTAGAATTTGAACAGTTACTGTACCTTCGTAGTATTCGTCTAAGTCGTACTGGAAGTGGTAAAGATAAACCTCTAGCTTCACCAACTTCCTCCGCCCCAGCTCCATGACGCTCTCCTCCCACTCGGCGTACTGGCTGCTCGAAGGCTGGCTGGCAGCGTCTACCATCATCGGCTCATCAGTTGTTAGCTTCACCAACTTCCTCCGTCCCAGCTCCATGTCGCTCTCCTCGAACTCGGCGTACTGGCTGCTCGAAGGCTGGCTGGCAGCGTCTACCATCATCGGCTTATCAGTTGTTAGATTCACCAACATCCTCAGTCCCAGCTCCATGTCGCTCTCCTCGAACTCGGCGTACTGGCTGCTCGAAGGCTCGCTGGCAGCGTCTACCATCATCAGCTCATCAGTTGTTAGCTTCACCAACTTCCTCCATCCCAGCTCCATGTCGCCCTCCTCGAACTCGGTGTACTGGCTGCTCGAAGGCTCGCTGGCAGCGTCTACCATCATCGGCTCATCAGTTGTTAGCTTCACCAACATCCTCAGTCCCAGCTCCATGTCGCTCTCCTCGAACTCGGCGTACTGGCTGCTCGAAGGCTGGCTGGCAGCGTCTACCATCATCAGCTCATCAGTTGTTAGCTTCACCAACTTCCTCCATCCCAGCTCCATGTCGCTCTCCTCGAACTCGGTGTACTGGCTGCTCGAAGGCTCGCTGGCAGCGTCTACCATCATCGGCTCATCAGTTGTTAGCTTCACCAACTTCCCCTGTCCCAGCTCCATGACGCTCTCCTCGAACTCAGCATACTCACTGCTCGAAGGCTGGCTGGCATCGTCTACCATCATCGGCTCATCAGTTGTTAGATTCACCAACGTCCTCCGTCCCAGCTCCATGTCGCTCTCCTCGAACTCGGCGTACTGGCTGCTCGAAGGCTGGCTGGCAGCGTCTACCATCATCGGCTCATCAGTTGTTAGCTTCACCAACGTCCTCCGCCCCAGCTCCATGACGCTCTCCTCGAATTCGGCGTACTGGCTGCTCGAAGTCTGGCTGGCAGCGTCTACCATCATCGGCTCATCAGTTGTTAGCTTCACCAACGTACTCCGCCCCAGCTCCATGATGCTCTCCTCGAACTCGGCGTGCTGGCTGCTCGAAGTCTGGCTGGCAGCATCTACCATCATCGGCTCATCAGTTGTTAGCTTCACCAACTTCGTCCGCCCCAGCTCCATGACGCTCTCCTCGAACTCGGCGTACTCACTGCTCGAAGGCTGGCTGGCAGCGTCTACCATCATCGGCTCATCAGTTGTTAGCTTTACCAACTTCCTCCGTCCCAGCTCCATGACGCTCTCCTCGAACTCGGCGTACTGGCTGCTCGAAGGCTGGCTGGCAGCGTCTACCATCATCGGCTTATCAGTTGTTAGCTGATTCCTCTCATTGTTTTTCAAGTTTTCCAACTTACCTGGTGGAGTGTTCATATAACACGCTGCAGTCGATCTTTTTGTCGATCTTCTTGTCAATCTTCTCCATATTCTTGTCCATCTTGTTGTCCATCTTCCTTTCTTCTCTCCGTTGCGTTTCGTCATGACATGTCCTTCCCCAGTATCCCCCACCCGGACATCCGATTGGGGGGATAGTTTACGTCCGGAATTTTTTACCAGGGAAAGACTCATCATGCCATTACTATTAGAAATTATCTTCTTGGGATATATATATAAATGCGGAAGCTTCCCATTGCTTTCCGCACACCACTCTCTCTTTCGCATCTTAAAAGATCCCAGGGGGCCCCAGCGTGGAGGTGAGGAGAGTGGATTTGACTAATTAGGCCCTCCGGACTTCACCGAAATTCACCGCAAGGGTTAAATATCAGTTCCATCAGGGTTTTTGACCTGATCGGAGACCGGGAAATCCCAATTAGCCTTTGCCCCCCCCTTATTGAGTCTAAATCATTATAAAGATCATTACTGTGAAAAGATCAACTAAGATCCGTCAGTCTGCATAGTGTAGTCGGTATAGCACTGGCCTTCTGTGCTCGATGTTGTGGGTTCGATCCCGATCCAGTCGATGGTATTTAAGTGTGTTTAAATGCGACAGGCTCATGTTAGTAGATTTACTGGCATGCAAAAGTACTACTGCAGGACAAAATTCCGGCACACCGGCGATGCTGATATAAGCTCGGCAATCGCGAACGTCGTTAAATAAACCATAATTTTAATACATCTTGATTACACAACTTTCAACACTGTATCACTTCGGAATATGTATTATATGACTTCCTTGTGTTAAATACTGTCGTACCTGGTTCACATGTTTCGACCTATTATGGGTCATTCTCAGTTCTGAGGATGACCCAAAAAGGTCGAAACATGTAAACCAGGTACGATAGAATTTAACACAAGAAGTCATATAATATATATTCCGAACATAATTTTAAAATTTTCAACTAGATCCTTATCGAACATGACACCAAGAAAATTAATCTTCAAGGATGATTTAAGATTGAAGTAATGTGATTGAAATAGGCCTACTAGATATGTAAAATTAGCATTATTAATAAAATATAACATGATGTTCTATCTACATTAATAATAAGATTGCTAGAACGACACCATTTTTAAATTCATAAATACCATTAATTAATTTTCAATTTGTGCAAATGCGAAACAAGAACAAGATGAATTAAATTTCTATGAAGATTAAGCAAACTAACACTTCAGTATTATTAATTTATGCAGTTATAAAAGAAGTTGTAAAACAAATGTTACGTAAAAGTTGTGAGCTGAATATAATTTAGGCCTATTTAAGTAATAACTGTAGGATTAATAGAAATTAAAAAAAAAAGTTGTAACTTCAATTTTTATATTCGTGTGGAGTGGGGGGCACACATGTAGACATGGGGTAATTTTGATTGCACTACGAAAGCCCCATGATTCTTGGTGTCCCTGATTGAAAATCTGTCTTGTAGAACACACATTTGACGTGGACGAGAAATTGCGTGTGAAAATTATTTTATGTGCTGTGCACTTATCTTTGGATTGACACTAAGGACAGGTGGCCTACACATTGCGAAACTTATAGGCCTACAGTAAGGAATCTCCAATTTTTTTTCCATATCTATACCTACTCGTACATACGTGGTTGATACTTTTGTACGCAGTTTGTAACAGCTGGTGTTGCCCAAAAGACATAAAACCCTATATGTAAGAACACAGCCTACTGTTTTATCGTCATTAAAATCTACATATTTCCACATATTCGATCATTCAAGCTATCAAAAAATCTCTACACACTAATTTCAAGAATTAAGGAGAATCACCTGTTCAAGATGTTATGAAAATGCAATACATTAACATGAATATTTCTCAAAGCAAAAGCCCTACATTTCTAGAGATAAATAATCTTAAACCCTCAGTTTCCTGCTACTGTAATGCGGACCAGGAGTGCTGCTGGAGTAATAGTTTGTGCTAATTCAAATAAATGACGTAATAAAGAAGATGAAAGCCGCTAGGTCTTACCTTGTAGTCCACCATCATTAATTCCGTAGCCAGATGTTCGACTGGGATAATTGCAGGGTCCCACATGGGCTGCATGCCAATGCCTTCCCACTGCATAGGCTCCTGTTGTTCCTACAAAATTTCGGAAATGTGCAATAATAAATGATAAACTTTTCTTCGACGAGGGTGACGTTTTAAGGGCTATAAATGCTGTAATTTGGCTCACTTCAGAATAAATGTAATGTAGGATGTCCCATGGTGTAGGTTGACGCAGTGAATTAGTCTTATTTCTGAATAAATGGATTCTATGAAACATTAAAGAGTTTACTTTCTCTGAAAATTTTCTCTATTGTAGGTAGATGTCTCTGCAGACCTACAATACTGCAAGAAACTTCGATGATCGAATCAGTGAATTACATGTAGATTTCTGGAATTGTTTCGAAAGTTCTGAGAGACTTGTACAGCCGCCTAAAATGTTCGGAATGCTTGGAATTTAATTTAACACAGCTAGTGATAACCGGTGTAGATGGAGTAGGGAAAGGGACTCGCCTGCTAGGGATGTGAGTTTGATTACACTTCGTCTCATTGATTATTCTATATATATATATATATATATATATATATATATATATATATGCATATATTTCTTTCTTTCTACGCTCTCGGAGGCAGTGCCGAAACTGCAGTACACAGTGCAGCTTTCCACATTCTAACGTGGAAAGATAAAATGTATGCACGTTCTTTTTCTTTCCGGCAACTTGTAAGTTTGTTATTTAACGAGGTCACTCAGCATCGACTGAATTGGTGAAATGGAGGTGGTATTAAAGCAAAATGAATCCATGATGAGCTAGAGGATTATGTGACCCAAGCAAGTGATCGGACCAAGTGGGCTACAAGCAGTTATGGGAGTCAATATATTTCAGTTTCTATCAATGTTGAGGCAGTTTCGATAGTAGGTGCACCAACGAAGAAAGATGAGTTCATGTCAATTTAGATGTTATTCGAAGGACCTCTGATCAGTTCGTGGTCACTTGTAAGACGGTTCACGAATGTACTTCCGAATTCTGTTTTCCGAACAATCTTAGTTCTGAATGGTCTTCATTCCGAATGCATTGTTTCTGAAACCAAATATTCTCGATTCCGAAATGGAATTACCTACAATCGTATAAACAATGCTTACTGAATCCATTGCTCTTCGTTACTTAGTAACAAAATTCGACATAAATTCTTCCAAACTTTTAAGTATCTAGTAGTTCAGGACGTATAATGCAGGCGATACCAAAAATTATCCTAGGAACCAAAGGGGGAAAGATGCTGTTGTTGAAAGGATATGTATATTATAAAAACAAACAAAATATTAGAATATATAATCTTAGAGTTTCAAAATGGATTTCGTAAAGGTAGAGCTTGCTCTGACTGCATATTTACAATCAATCAGGTAATAGACAAACACAGAGAATACAATATACCAACTTATATAGCCTTTATAGATTTTGAAAAGGCATTCGACAAAATTAATTGAAACAAATTATGGAGTATAATGGCCCAGAAAGGTACACCACAACATATTTATAACAGTGATAAAAAGCATGTATGTAGAAAATAAAATTGTAATAGTAACAGGTTCAAATAACAGGAAAAATATCATTGCAAAAATAAATAAAGGAGTAAGTCAAGAGTGCCCCCTCTCCCGCTATTGTTTAACATATTTATTGACAAAGTCGTGAGAACATGGATGACGGCATTAGATGAACATTTCAAAATTAGTAATACATCCTTAGACACATTATTGTTCCCTGAGGATCAAGTTTTAATCTGTAGCTCAGAAGATAATCTGCAAAGAGCATTATTCAAATTAAATATAATAAGTAAAAATTACTCTTTAAACATATCTCCTAATAAAACAAAAGTGTTTGCATTTAGAGGATCGGAAACAATAAGAGCTAAAATTATATTAGAAGGAAAACCTATTGAACAGGTCAACTGCTTTAATTACCTCGGTTGCAACATATCATATTTCTGCAATGCTTGGGAAAAATGGCATCAGTCAGTTTCCACAAACATTTTTTATTAATTTATTGACAATTTACGGAACATCTGCTCGCTTGGGAAAAGAGATGTAAGTATTTCTCCCATTACAATAATTCATACAGAAGAAATCAAATCTACATAAACCAGTGTGAAAACAGTTTTTTTCCTTCTCCTGTAAAATTAACATTTTTGACTTGTGCCACTTTTCCGAGCACTACAGATTTGAAAAACGAAGATTTTACAAATAAAATAAATAAATTCAATTACATATGTGGTACAATAAGAAGATGTTTAACGACTACGCGGAAAGACACCAAACTTAAATTTTACAAAGTGGTAGCAGTTTCTATGTTGATGTATGGTGCAGAATTTTCGGTTCTAAATAAGAAAGAAGAATGCAGAATAGAAGCTGCAGAAATGAAATTTTTGAGAGGTGTGGCTGGATATACTTTATGGGATAGGAAAAGAAATGATGACCTTCGAAAAGAGCTCAAAATATTCAAATTAACAGAAAAAATATCTCAGTAGGAACGATTGGATGGAGCATGTAGAACGGATGGAAGATGGCTGCATTCCAAAATCAATTTTAAATTATAAACCGAAAGGTGTAAGCAATGTTGGCCGTGTATTCAATCCTTATTGACAACCAAAATGTTTCCAAAGGCACTTCGAGAAGTTCTAATTGAGGAGCATTTTTTCAAAATGTAGATAAATGCTCTCTACACAGTTTTTCAGTAATTGTTTTTTTTTTCTTTACACCTGGAATCATTATTTTTTTCGTACTTTTCACACACAGAAACATTAGTTATATTGAAGACTAAATTAAGGATATTACCAAAATATAATTTATATTTTAATATTTTACTAATAAGTATACTATATAAATATGCCAAAGAAAGCTCCTGAGAAGGATACTAGGTTTATCACTGAGGGACAGAATTTCAAACGAAGTGCTACAAAAGATGTCAGCAATTAAGATCCAGCACTGCAAGCCACCAACACCAAATGGAAGTGGGGAGGCCATGTTGCACGACTTAGAGACGGAAGATGGACGCAGACATTCACACTTTGGGATCCCCGCATTGGCAAGAGATCACGCGGAAGACCAAGAAGAAGATGGGCTGACCTTTTCAGCGAACGTGTAGGAAGCCTCAAGCAGAGCAAGACATAGGGAAGACTGGAAAAACCTAAGAAGACAAGTGAACAGCGACTAAAAGTTTTTTCAAAACTCGATAAATGCTCATTATGAGACTAAGTGCTTGTATTAATTTTAACATATTTTGTTACGGTATTATTTTTAACGGAGAAATGACTTTAATGAACCAGTAAATAATGTACAATGATTTTACGTAGCATAATAATCAATAATAAACAATTAAGAGTATGTATGCTGAATTATTAATTAAAGAACATATTGTTTAGAGTTATTAAGTTCACATTTGTAGTTTTAACTAAATAAACATGTCATTAAACTGAACTTAAAATTACTGCAGGATATCTTGATATAATTCATTTGCGTATGCTGATACTTCAAAATATTTCAGGAGATTGGAGACATCTTTTTTCTTTTCCTTGCTTACCATGTTCTTCGGCATCACTGGAGATTCTTTCACGATTTTGTGGATATCTTGTTTCTTCTTCAGCACTTCTACCTCTATCCTGTCCCCAAAGTATGTACTGCTTACTGATACAGTGACTGTCTTCTGAGATTTTTTGTATGTTATGATACGTTGGTTAGTCATTTTGAACAGGAGCTTAGAGCGAATAACCATTTGTGATCTGGACTTGAAATGTCTCACTTGCCAGTCTTCATTCAGAATTTTCACAGTTCCATATTGTTTTAGCACATCATGGTACTGTTTGGGGGACAGAATCGTTTCCATTTTTCGGTAGCATTTTTCTAGCCTACCGAACACCCTGTCTGGAGCTCTGTAACTATGTCCTCGGATCGGGAAATAATGAACAGTCTTGTTGAAGTGCTTGTTTTGCTCTAAGAAGGGAATAAGAGTGGCCATCATAACACTGTTTTTGTTCTGACTGGGACATGAGTAAGAGAATAGATGGATAATCTTCGGACTGTCCTTTTGTTGGTTACTTTCCACTTCAGAAAGAAAGGTCTGTAGAGCTGAGGTAACTTGATTGCAACCTCTAGAAGATTCGGTTTCAAGCCAAGTATAGAAATGAACGTCTTCCTTTCTTTGCTCTTGTGAATGTATCATGATACATAGGTTATACAGCCAGATCTATCGGGAGTAAAATACTTCACTTATTGATAACTTGGGTATAGGCTGATTTTATTGAATGTCAAAGCACACTTTGATTACATCTGAAATACCTTCATCAGAGAATAGAATCGTTTTGCACGTAGTTTGTGCAGTCTATAATTAGCCCTTCGAGTATTATTCTTTTCAGGATCCATTTCTGCCCTAATTTTCATAAGTCCAATCTTGCACGTAGAACATATATCAGTATGTGGAGTCTTGAATGATAAATTAAAACAGTGGTAGAAAATGTGTTTATATTTGGAAAGGGAACACACAGTGAGTCCCTTCGATTTACTCTTACTGCAGAAACTTTTCTACATTTTATCTTACTGTAAGGTTTGATGGTAGATATCCTCTCCTGGATTTTTCTCTTGAATAATAGCTCTCTCTGCATTTGTATAATAAAATATCATTTTTAACAGCAAGTGTGAGTTCCTTATATTTCTCGCCTGATCTGCCACCACCTCTCTTGTCGTCAGGTAACTTTTCTGTTACATGAAACGAATAGTCTATCCTTGGACAGACCACATATTCCCTGAAAAGATGCATCACAGACAGGTATTATTTCGCCATTGCTTCTTCTCACTGTATATTTCACTGACACGCTTTGTTTGTGTCTAGCTGTAGCAGATTTCACTACTCTACGTTTTGGCGATGAAATGTTCATATAATGTAGTAAAAATTTATTTTGATCAATTTGGTTAAGAGCCATTACTCTGTGATTAAATGTACTGATATCGTCATAGGTTAAATCTGCAACTTTACACTCCTTCTTTCTTTTAGCATTTTTATTTACTTGTCTATCTTGAAGTCCATGTGAGCAGACAACTCGAGGCTCTTTATTGTTTATTCTAATCTCTTTCTTTTGCTTTTTCATCTTCAATCTAAATTTTCGGCCACCATACACTTCTGTGACTTGTATATCATCTTCTGATCCAGACATTTAGTATAATACGAGGTTACACCTCTTTTAAGACTGTTAACAGTATGCTACAATGAGTAAATAAAGTTAATCTTGCTTGTACCTGGTACAACAATGAACTATGAATCTATATATATATATATATATATATATATATATATATAATTTGAACTGGTAATGGAAATTACGGGAAAACGGCTGAACGGATTTTAATCAGTGACCCCTCATTTTCACGCCTGGCATCCAAAGTTTTTCGGAAAAGTAGTAGTTTTCAGTGAAATGTCAATTTTCCTACATAATTTTCCTATTTTCCGAAATCCATCTGTTGTCAGTTTTGAGAACTAATTTTATTCAATCATGACCGACTTGATTGAATTTCAGAACAAAACACACACTACAATAAACAATAGGCTATTACACGGAGGCCATGACCTTCAGGATTGCCGACATATTTAGAGCTCAATTCAATTTGTTATTAAAAACTGATTCTGCAGTGTATAATTTTCTGAGTACAGCTATGTATTGAATATTCAAATCTACGAAACTTGAGGTGGTTTGATGACATTATTACCATTAGAAATTAAATATTATTATAGTTAATATCATGATGCGTCTATTTTTCATTAATTGTACATAATATTGATGCTATATTGATGACATGAAAGTGAAACGTTTTGAGGTTATGTAAGTAACTGTAGAGAATATGTTAATTTAGATCTTCATTTCTTTAATTTACTGAGTGACTGCTATATATAACTACAAAACTTAAGTAAGATAATAATATTGTTATTAAAAATCAAATATTTTTATACTTATTAACACAGTGGGGTTGGTCTTTTTCATATACTTAATGGCGGTGTAGTGTAGATATTGATAGGCCTATGTGTCATTGTCTTCAGTATTGGCTCGAGAGAGTGCAAAAATTACAGTTCCTAAGGAAAGATAAAAAGGTATTACTTACTGGTAAAATAAGAGGCCTAGAAAATTGTATAGTCTCCAGATCATTTCAGCAAGATCTCTTAGTAGGATAAAATGAGTTTACGCTCTACATTTCAAGTTCTACATGCAGCAGCTGTACGAAAATGCTATTGTTCCAAAGCTCAGCAAACCTGACATTTTTTTAACTTTTGCCTACAATCCACAATGACCTGAAATAGCTACTGCTATCGTCCTGACATTGATACTTGCGTTTTCGCGTTGAAACTCAAAAACTGAAGTTGGATAGGTTGAAGAAAAAGTATTTGGCCTAAAAAAAAGCCATTCAGAGGGAGTATGTTTCATTATTATGGAAGCAAATAACTATCAAAAAGACAAGTATTCTTCATTGAAAATAAATCTGAAAAATGTTTATTTGAACATCTAACGAACTTAGTTTGCAGCAGCATTTGCTGCACAAGCCACTAGTTTATTTGTGTAAATACACTTCCAGACAGCACATGTGTTTCTGGAAAGCGCTTGCGCAGTATAACATCTACTTATTCTCGCTGCATTTATCAAGTTTGCTTTATTTAAATTAAATAATTTATCGAGTTTTGATAAAACCTACCAAGTTTAATATCCTCTATGCACTGCTTGAGTCGCGTTATGAAAAATCTGACTTCACAGTTGGATGCACAGGAGCAAAATTGTAGTGACACAATGTATAACTACATTTCATAAAATTTTGCATCTATCGAGTTTTGAAAAAAACGCTCCTCAATTTCAATGTTCTTATGTAGGAGGAGTGTAGTGTGCTGATCCCATTTTCTGACACAAAACAGAAAAAACAGCATATTTACGGACTGCAATTTGATGAAGTTAACGACTTTTACTATTCGTACTTTGTTCATCACAATTTTCAGAGGAGATAGCAAAACAATGGCTTCGCGGTGAATGAGACAATAGTCGCCCTATGTTAGGATATAATAATAATTAATAATAATAATAATTTATTTATTTAATCTGGCAGAGCCTTCTCTTCTGCCCAGCCAGACTCTAATTCTAATTGAATACAACTGCTTACATAGCATAGGCCTACTTCACGTACTTTAGCCATGAATTCTTTCACTCGGCCTGTCATAGAAGCGGCTCAATCTCTAAAACACTAATGCAATCCTCCCATGTTAATTCATTATGGACCACATATTCATTAGTTGTACGAAACATTTCTTTACCGGTTGCTTGCTGGGGCAGTTTGCACAAAAAAAAATTGCAATTACATCCCCATCAATGTACCGAATGTAGGAAAGAAGTTGTGCATGACCGCTAATATCAGTGGACTTGTTGATCTGAAGTGAGAACTTCTGACTGCTCTTTATTTTATCCTTCATAATGTTTTCGATGTCATTGGCTATGTTAACTTGGCGGTTGTGTCAGCAGAGAGAGGAATTTAATTTTAATTAATTTTATTAATTTCTGACAATAAAAGGTAATAGTTCGCGTCTCACCTTTCACATTGTGGAGGCACACCAGTTGCGGAACACTGTTCTAGAATAAGGTGCTTAGGAAAATATTTGGGGCTAAGAGGAATGAAGTTACAGGAGAATGGAGAAAGTTACACCGCAGTCTAGTATATACAGTCACGAAGCTTGAGTTGTGAGGGTGCTACTGTCAGTGACTCAGGAGAAGACGAGAGCAGACTGAGGAGGAAGGGATGTGAACAGATAATGTACGACAACACGTTCAATATTTGTACTGCAGTAAGCGGAAACATTGGGTCTCCTTCTGTTCAACTTAGCTTTAATTTCCATATGCATTGTTACTCATGTTTCCTGTACGAGTAATAATCTGGCTACTGGAATGCTTATCTGAGCGATGTTTATAATAATCAGCAGTGATAGTCAAGAAGGTCATATTCTTTCCACTCGTCTTCTCCTGAGTAACGGACAGTAGGAACAATAGACTGTGCAGGTACTGTTTCGCATTGTCTGTAATGAGGTAATATTAGCGATCCTAGTGGTTAGCAACTATCTATGTTTGCATAGTCACTGGCTGACCATGACTATATCTTTGAAAAATATTGGAGTGCAAGAGGCCAAATGACTTCATTGTCAAACGCCTCACAATAGAAAACGACAACAACAATATATTTACTATGTATTGAGCTTCATGACTGTATATACTAGACTGTGGTTACACAATGCAGAACTGCAAGCATTGCATTCTTCACCTAACGTAATTGGAACATTAAATCCAGACGTTTGAGATGGGCAGGGCACATAGCACATATGAGTGAATCCAGAAATGCATATAGAGTATCGATTGGAGGACCTGAGGGGAAAAACGCCTTTGGGGAAGCCGAGACGTAGATGGGAAGATAATATTGAAATGGATTTGAGGGAGGTGGACTATGATGGTAGGGACTGGATTGATCTTGCTCAGCATAGGCACCGATGTTGGGCTTATGTGAGTGCGGCAGTGAACCTCCGGGTTCTCTAAAATCCAGATATAAACGGACAAATATTTAATTTCTTTTTAGATGTCAATAGTAATTTACTTACTTACAAATGGCTTTTAAGGAAACCAGAGGTTCATTGCCGCCCTCACATAAGCCCGTCATCGGTCCCTATTCTGTGCAAGATTAATCCAGTCTCTATCATCATATCCCACCACACTCAAATACATTTTAATATTATCCTCCCATCTACGTCTTGGCCTCCCCATAGCTCTTTTTCCCTCTGGCCTCCCGACATTTCTGGATTTGCCCATACGTGCTACATGCTCCGCCCATCTCAAACATCTGGATTTAATGTTCCTAATTATGTCAGGTGAAGAATACAATGCGTGCAGTTCTGCGTTGTGTAATTTTCTCCATTCTCCTGTAACTTCATCCCTTTTAGCCCCAAATATTTTCCTAAGAACCTTATTCTCAAACACCCTTAATCTCTGTTCCTCAAAGTAAGAGTCCAAGTTTCACAACCGTACAGAACAACCGGTAATATAACTGTTTTATAAATTCTTTCATATTCTTTTACAGCAGACTAGATGACAAAAGCTTCTCAACCGAATAATAACACGCATTTCTCATATTTATTCTGCGTTTAATTTCCTCCCGAGTGTCATTTATATTTTGTTACTGATGCTCAAAGATATTTGAATTAATAGTAATAATAATGAAATATAATGATTAATATTTATTTTGTAATATTATGATTATATAATAATAATAATAATAATAATAATAATAATAATAATAATAATAATAATAATAATAATAATATTGGTAATGATTCGTATTTTCGTGACTTTACAATACCTACATTTTGCAGTAATCTTCAATTTGAAATACTATTTAAATACAATTTACATTTCACAGAATTCCTAACTTTCAGAAGGGATGCATTATACGATTTATTTTGTATATATATATATATATATATATATATATATATATATATATATATATATTACCATCCTTTCTTATCAATATATATATATATATATATATATTGATAAGAAAGGATGGTAATAAAACAATGTAATGTATTAAAACCATAAAACCACTTTGTTCTCGGTAATTTTTAAATTGCGTCGTGCGTTCGGCAGTGTTTTTAAATGTGTCAGTCCAATCGAGGCTTAATTATCAGCCCCCAATATGCTACACATATATTCCTAGAATCGTTATTGACGCTACAAAACGTAAATGTTTTTATTCCCTACTTATTGTTGCAGTTTTCAAGCAGAAATCGTAATATAACTTAGAAAGCTTACCTCGGTGGGAAGAGGTTCATCCTGGTTGTCCCATGGGAATCGAACTGAGCTCCTCAGTACACATACTCTCCATAAAACGCTATCTTTGCTTGCTTTAATTGAAATAAAAAATCGTAATGGCGGTCCAATACGTCATTTGTATTGTTGAAGACGGTATTGTTACACGTTGAGCAATGAACGCGAATTCCATAGAGAATGAAAAAATGGAACTTCCATCAGTCACGTAGAAGCTGTAGCTGTAGATAAGAAAATTGATAGTATTTGGATTAAGAACTTTCGGCTTGATTTTAAATGTAGTCGACCGGCCACAAGAGAATGTACATATTCTCGTTTTCATATTTTATATTTAAAAGGATTATTTTTAAGTTTTCTGAAGAAATTGATATAATGTACATTTTATGATGCGGTTATGTATTTCACTCCTGTTAGTAATTTTTATGTATGGTATTATAGGTCGGTCAGTTTACTAAATAAAACACTTTTGGTTTAATGATTTTAACCATCACACAAAAATCTTAATGTAATAAGCATAAAAATTCTTACATGAATATTTATAATGAACAAAGTTTGACTGTTAATAAAGATAAACAGATTATATTATAAATACTAATATTATTTACTTAAAATTTATGGAATTATGCTTATATCTCCATTAATGTAGTTCTTGTTAGTTGATTTTTATCAGTATGAAACGACAAATTTTTACTTTTTCCGAGAATATTAATTTCAAAACTCTTTTTCTTAGAGATCTTCTTTCTCTTCTGTTATTAATTTTGTAGCTGAAACTTCATTGTATACTATGTTGGCTGCATTTTCATAATACATTAGTTAGGAGATGAACCTTAATGTTGCGACAGTGCAGTTAAGAAAATATCGTTCTCATGTGTTCATTTGTGTATTTGGTTTTTAAAAATTACATTTCTTCCATTTTCTCTGGAACAAATGAAAGTAGACAGTTGAAATTTCACAGTTTTTTTATAATACTACATTATGTCAGCTATGTGGTAATTAATGTACTGATTTAAAATATAAATTAGAAACTTCTGTAGGAGTCAAAACGTTTTCAAATAATACTACAATAGAAATAGGTTAATTCGACATTGTATAGCCCTAATTGGAATAAATGTCTATTTCCATAATAATTACTTTTAAATGTTGATAATTAATATTGCATTCCAATTTTCGAAGCTTACTTTTAGAAAATTTATCAACTTGAACGAAAATAGTGTCCATTCTGAATCTTAGAGGATGTTGATGAAATGCTATTATTTATTTCTTCTAGTTATAAAACGCAGTACTTTAGTACAGTAATTCATTTTATTTTATAACAAAACAAAATAATGTAATTTTATGTTGTACTAGCTGAAAGCACCCGGCATTGCCCGAATTATTCTTTCTGCTTCTATTTTTAATTAAACTGGTTGTTAGACTTTACAGAAATCTTTGAAACTCTACTATAGACAACCAAAACGAATTCTTTTTTACTAAGCCTTTCTTGTTCATAAAGATGAATCTTTACATAGAGTCATTTACATTAGCTAATAAACTTCTTACAGTTAGCCAAATGTCTGCGAGGATTAACTCAATTTAAAACAGTTGTAGATCAGGTATCGAAAGAAAACATTTCATTGTGTTCTTTACGTTCCACTGATTTTTAATTAATTAATTTATTTACTGATTTATTTTTATTTATTTAATCTGGTATAGTTAACACCAACGGATCTTCTCTTCCACACCGCCAGAAATATAAGTAAAATAATAGAGAAAACTCAAACTGTAAACAAAGTAAAACCAAACGAAAATATATAAAGGCTACAGTTATACAAACTTTAAATGAGTCAGCATTGTCTTGAAGTTCAGAAAAACAAAAACGTCCCCTTAATAGCTATAAGCCCTCTAAGCGTTGACTCAGTGTTCTATAGATCTTACATTTTATCTCTATCGGTCAGTGACCGTTAAATTTCAAATGACTTATCTTATTTGTGGGCATCAGCTTATTAAAAGCATTACAACCTTTCTGCCATCTCGTTTCCTTTCCACCGCAAATTTGATACAAAGACAGATATAAAATAATTATAAGATCTGTACATTGATTTGAAGCTGTGCTGACATAAATTTCAAGTAATTTCATGTCTATGTTTGCTTTCACTTGAACTTCATTCAGAGACAGCTAAGAAATTTCCTTGTTCCCAGTCTGAACCTGTGGGTTGTCATTGTGAGCCAGAATTTATCTCTCTATCAGTCGTACTAAGAATCAATATATACATATACAATTTAATTTATATTGGAAATCCCTTGACCACTGTATGCCCGCTTATATCATACCCGATTTTTTAAAATATGACTTGAGAAATTGTAATTATCTTAAAAATTCAGATCGTATTAATTACATTATTTTTTATTTTATATATAGAATAGAGAAAGGCACAGTATAATTTCACGAGATGTCATTGTTTAACAAGAAGAATAGACCTAATATTCTGAGAGACATATATTTTAGAAATTAAGAGATTGTTCTTTCCACAACGCTTAACATACTACATTGGCAACATGATTACACAGACAGAATTTCGTTGTAAAACATTTCTGGATATGAACAACAATATTTTGAGAGACATACATTTTAGAATTAATACAGTGTTATTTGCAATGGCTTACATAATTATGTTCACATACCACATTAGGAGCATGACAAAAGTATCATAGAATTGCTTTTCGATGTGCGTTCAATTCTTTGTTTATCCCCCTATTGTATAAATATATAAATATAAAAGTTTAGATGTGCTCACTCGAAGGCAATTATTGAATCAGTATTTTTGAGAAATCCCTTAAGTCACGAAATACAATCTTCTGGTGAAACACACACAAAAGAAAAACTGTTGACAAGTAATGCATGAGTTAAGAATTGCAACATTTGAAATGAGAAATGTTGGTAAAAGTATAATGAATATTTCTTAAATAGAATATAACTCTATATTCATGTTTGACTTGTGGGGTTTCTCAAAATATGGTTAAGAATTTGATCTCAAAATCAGTATTTAGAAGCTGACTTCATAATTTTTGCTTCATGTGAACAAATTTTACTAACCTGTATGAACTCACT